>NC_056745.1:475257099-475464599 GCF_019279795.1 Protopterus annectens | reverse complement strand
GTCCAATTAGCAGACTTTCCTTGCCAGTTGAAGAACTTGTTGCATACCAATACAAATATAAGACTTTATTCAATCTTTCTTCCCTGAAGAGTGAGACTTCATCAGAATAAATAATCAATTGCATCACTTCCTTTTGTAACATCAAATTAACCCCTTTCCCATATTCTTAAAGAACTGGTTCTTTAGCCTCCTGGGTGTTACTTGTTTTTTTCAGTCTAGTTTGGATGCCCTTTCCATTTCTTTTATTAGTCTTTTTGTTGGCAGTGGTGAGTTAGAACATGGAAGCACACAATGTAAGTGTTGAACTGATATCCTATCAGGAACCAGTGGAGTTATTAAAACTAGCAGCTGACATGAATAGTGTGAAAGGTGACCTAACATGGCTGATTGAGCTCTTCACCTAACCAACTGTGGATAATGGGATTAATATTATGAGCTCGAGGATGGTAAAACCAAATGGATTTATTGGTTCGATGTGCATTGAACCTAGAGTCAGCTCAGTAGCTACCGAAAGGGCTCATTTATTTATCCAGCAGGAGAATGTAATGAATCGATTTGGTCACCCTTTAAGTGATTCAGGTTTCCAGATCAAGGTAATGTGAATTTTTTATGACAATGTCCACAGTGTACACGATTCACAGTTTGGAGTGGAATCTTTAATTAATAGTGATAATATGTGGGCAATTGAGGTGAGTAATATAAGTGGTTATATAGAAAAATTTCTTTTTTAGGAGTGAACACCACAAGTATTTGAAACCATGTGTTTGGCAAAAATCAGGATTTCTTAAGAGATAATATTAATCTTCTAGAGAAGAAACTTTTGAAAATGAGGGGTCTTCAGGTAGACAATAGGTATTTTAATGAATGCCTAAAGCATTGTATTGTTCTACAAGGCTTACGGCTATTTAAGTTTCCCAATGGTTTGGATTACTACAATGGCTTATACAGTGAATTCACTGAGATGTTCAATCATCATGGATTTAAACTAATTGAACTTTTGATTAAGTACAACACACATACTATTTTAAGGGATGTTGAATTTTTGAATGCAAGTATTCAGAATGATTTGTTGTTTGAAGGTTATAAATCTTATCACAACAATGTTTTTAATAAGTTAGACAGAAAATGTGATAATATTCTGAACAAAACAAGAAAATAGCCAGGGATATGAAACAATATGGAAATAGGATTGCATACCATTGATGTCTAACAAGAAGGTTTCTCAATTATGAGATCAGGAAAAGGAAAAAAAACTGGGATGAACAACCTCAAAAGGGATCTTCAAACACTCATGGATGGCAATATAGACTTGGTATTTATGATTCAAATAATGACCAGGATTTTACAATCCTACATTAATCAGAATGCCTGGACAGTCAAATGCAATATCCACAGGACCAGGGCCCAGTCAAACAGGGTCAACACAAGTATGTGCCAGACAGAGGTCAACCAGTAAGTTACAAAGGGAAGGGCAAAGGGAAAAGTATAAAATGGTGATTATACCTGAAATGAATGGAATTATGATTTCACACATAGGATAAAATATATTCAGCTACAGTCACATTCCTATTACGTTAGACCACTTATCTTTGTTTGAGACAGGTTACACATTTATACCATTTGACATTAATGATTCCCTGACTGAGCTGAAATTGCTCACAAGGAAATTGAACCATGTTTTTTTCAATGACAACAGTAATTTTACAGGGAGTGAGAAACAAAGTAAAAGAAGAAAAGCTTGTTTATTCCAGTGATGCACCTTGTTATACATGCAATTGAAAAAGCATGTTTGACAAAGGACAACAAATATGTAAAAAAGGACAATTTAACTACAAATGAAAAGGTCACTCCGGATCTCCTCAGGAACAATAGGTCAGCAAGTACTATGAAGCCTGATAAAGGTGGATGCACAGTTATTTTTGATACAATTGATTATTCTAGTGCCACATTTAACATTTTACATGATTTTATAACCTATGTCCCAGTGTCAAGGAATGAAGTTAACATTGCACAATACAAAACGGATTTGACTTGTGAAGAATTTCTTCTGGGGAACAGAGTTTCTGAAACTTTACATGACTTTCTCAGGACTACCAGGCCCCTTATTCCCACTATTTATGGGATCCTAAAATTCATAAGGATATTTTGAACCCTTCATTTAGGCCTATAGTGGTGGCACAGGGTTCAAAAACTTACACTTTGGCCATCTATATCAGTAGAGCACTCAAGCCCTTCTTTAACAATTAGTCCCATTTACGGAAGGACTTCTGGGATTTTCTTGGGAGACTTACCCCCAATATGTGGTCCAACAAGTTGTAGTTTCTCATACTAGATATGGCTGATCTTTTTACATCAATCCCTATGGAAGAAAGTTTTGAATTTTGCCATGAAAGTCTGAGAGGTTGTACTTTCCTTTCCTTTTGGGGGACCTGATCCAACTTATTATGGAACTTATGCACTTGGTTCTTGAGAATTATATTTTTTGAGGGAGATTTTTTTTAAGTAAATTAAGGGGATTGCAATTGGTACTGTTTACACAAATTTAGTGTTACTTGGGAGAAACTTTTTGTGTTTAGTTCTGAATTTTTAGATTATATTTAAGATATTTAGATGACATTTATTTTATGGGATGGCCCTGAGGAGGAGTTCAACAATTTTATCGAGTATCTAAATAACACGACCACTTTTTTAAATTCATATTCAGTTTCAACAGACATAATATGAATTATTTGGATACCATGACTGGACTATCTGAGTATGGTTTTACATATGCAATATACAGGAAACCCACCTTTACTAACTTGTATTTGCATTTTGAAAGCCCCCATCCCCTTAGTTTCAAGGAAAAGTTTAGCTTAGGAACAATGCATAAGGGTAGCCAGGATGACTTCCTCATTTGCTGAAGTATCAAGGGAAATTGACAAACTTGCTATGTTTATGGAAAGGGGTTATCCTTGTGAATTCATTGCTAAGATAACTAATGAGGTTATGAATGAATGGATTAAGAAATATAAACACCTTTTAGGTACAGATTTTATGGATACTCATGATGTTAGTACATATGAAATTACCAGAACAGCTACATCAACCACACCATTTGAAAGGGCCTTGGTTATTCAATATAATGAATGCTTAAATTAGGTTAAAAGAATTGTAACAAATAATTGGAATACTATGAAAACAAATCTGGTAGTATTTGAGATGGCTAGGTCCCATCCAAAATTTGTATTCAAGATGGCATTTGATTTTAAAAAGTTATTAGAAAAAGGGAACAGGGATGTGGGTTCTGACAAGAAGGTCATCAAATATAACAGTGCTGTGAGATGTGGTTTGTGTAAGTAGTGTTCCTTTATTTTAGAAGGTGCATTTCTAACTCTTGACAATAGTCTGGGTACTACTTTAAAACTACAGAAGGGTAACTGACTGACTTTGGGAGTAGTCTTTATTGCAAAATGTTCAGCTTGTCCAGGCTTTTGTGTGAAAAACTGACAGATGATTAAAGAAAAGAATTTATGAACACTATTATGACATTAAGATGAAGAATTCCAATAATGATCTTTTTAAACATACACAAAAGTGCAACAGTTATAAAGATTTTAAACTTGGTATATTAGAAAAGTGAAATAAATCTCCCTCGAGGTGAGTGGGAAACTAATCTAGAATATAAGGAAATCTGGTTCCTATTGCGTGATCGCAGATGCATTTTGTTGAATGCGTCTTGATCAAACCTAAAAGAACGAAAAGGCAAAATAGCGAAGCAGCTTTTCAGCAAATTCTTTCCCTGGGAAAGAATTCACTTGGCCACTTTTGTTACTTTGCCGTTTTCGGCACTGTCATGCAATCTCAGAGTTGGTATATTTAAGTAGGGGGGATGTACGTTGGGGGGTGTGCCCCCACATTATGTAATGTTTTAAAGTTTTTTTTTTATTTTGGAACAGCGCTGTTCTGAGGTGTCAACATTGTAAGCTTTCGCTTACATGGGGTCGATTAATTATAGTTCGCTTTTGTAAGCATGTGATAATATAATATAGACCCTAAGGAATTACACTGGTAGTTTAAATTAAATGCCACCACCCAACAGGTGTGAATGAAAATGTTTAAATAAAACCAATACTAAATTTATTGATAGAATTATATAAATTAAAACTTGTTTCCCTCATAGAAATAACATGAATTTGATAGAAAAATATATATAATTTGGTACAGCTGTTTTTTCTTCATGGTAATAGAGGTTTGGTAATCATAATAACAGTGTGATATTTTTAGAAATAGCATGCGACATAGCATCTGCAAGTGTAGAAAAGAAATATGCATTGGCTTAACAGAATGTGCTTGTGTGGAATAAAAAGTATTATACTTGTGCATGTTTTTGTAACAAATGCCATTAACAATAGAGGCTTGTTAAAATATCATAAACAGTTGAATGTATACAGACTATCCTATTGAAAGAATATTTTGGTCTGAAACTTGCTAAAAGGAAATGGCTAACACAGGAGAAAAGTTACTGACTATCCTATCAATGAAAGAACATTTCTGAAAGAACACTTCAGCCTGCTGAGAGCTGGTTTTCTCTGGAATGAGATAAAGATGCAGACAAAGAAGGCTTCAATACAGAAAAATAATGTTTTATCAAGGACAAAGTTTTGAAACTAAAAAAGTGGTTGTAAAAGACTTTTGGTGGATAGTTTGTAATCTGAGTCAGAGGAAGAAGTACAGTGCATCTGACAGTAACATATCTGTGTTATTTATTTTTTTATTTGCAGTTTGTTTGCCAGGATAGTCCATTGTGCCATGAAGAGCATGTTTTCCATGGAGTCCTGGGGAGAAAAGCTCCAGAATAATACAGAAAATCAAAGTAAATACAGAGAGTAAAAAATACATAGTAGTAATACACAGAATGCAAAATACATATGTAATAGTAGTACACAGGATACAACTGATACAGTACAAGATAAAAATTGTTAGAATCAAATTTTTTTTTTTTTTATTATTCTTTGCTAGAGCTGTAGCTTATAGACACCAGAAGTTTATTTACAGAAAGTAATAGCTTGTGGAAAGAGAGTGAGGTAGGGGAAACTATGTAGGATGGGAACAAGAGCATTCCCACTGTGAAGAAAGGTATGAGTGCAGTAAGGATTTGAAGGCAGAGAGACTATTAGTGGTACGGATGAGAGGTGGGAAAGAATTCCAGTGTTGTGCTAGAGAAAAGGATAATAGATGTCTACCTGGTGGATGGGCAGGTTTGTGCAATTTTATTAGGTTTTGTGATTTAGACCTTAGACATCTGTTAGGTTGATGCATTTGGAAAGTAGAGGCAAGAGAAGGGCATAGAGAGGGGCTAAAAATTATTTTGTGAGCTTGGATCAGTTGATTATAGGTGAGATAGTTGGGTAGCTCAAGCCAGTTCAGTTGATGTAGGGAGAAACAGTGATGGGTAGAGGATCTTTGGCCGGTTGCAAACTTTGAAATTTTATAGCAGCAGGAGGCAAGTTTGGACTTGAGGGAAGATTGTAGACTAGTGAGGACAGAGGCTCCATAAAGGAGGGAAGGAATAAGGTATGTAGTAGCTAGAGCAAGGCTGGAGGAAGGAGAGATATAGCGACTGTGGTGGTAAAGTAGGCCTAGTTTCTTATGTGTTTTTTTTATATTTGTATGTATGTGGCTATCAAATTTTAGCTGATCGTCAATGAGGACTCCTAATAGTTTAGCAGTGGGGACTATTTCGAGGACAGTATTAATGTGGCTAGTGACAGAAAAGGAGGTTTTGTTGAGGGAGATGGCTCTAGACGGGGTAAATATTATTAGCTTAGTCTTGGTTGCAGTGAGTGCCAAATGGTTGTCCAGCATCCATTGTTCAGTAGAAGTGAAGGCATTCTGGGTTTATTTTGCTAAAGAAGAAGTAGAGGTAGCAGAGCAGATTATTGTTGAGTCGTCAGCATATTGGATAAGGTTACAGTTAGGAATGGCATGGTGAAAGTCATTTATGAAGATACTGAAGAGTAGGGGACCCAGAATTGAACCTTGGGGTACACCTGTGGGATTGTTTAGAAAGGGAGAACTAGCTTTTTTCCACTCGACTGCTTGTTGCCTGTTTGATAGGTAACTTGTGAACCAGTTGATAGTAGAGTGGGATAGGTTAAGTTTAGAAAGTTTAGCAAGGAGAAGGTTGTGAGAGATGGTGTATCACTTTAAAATGTATTAAACTAAATAACTGATAAAAATAAAAATAATAAACTCGGTGATAAACCAAACTGTGCTTTAATGCAGAAATTCAGTAAAAGTTCAGTAAGCGCTTTCGTCTTTTCATACACAAGAATGTATGAACACAAAAGAGCTGTGGAAACTGGCAATGAAGTTAATGCTTTAGGTAAACATTATAAAATGGGGGGTTGTAAAATCAATTTTAAGTTTTTGGTTTTGGGAAATATTGCTGACTATGAGATCAAGTTGAATGCTGAGAAGGGGTTGGGATAGTTGGAATATACATGGCAGGTTAAGTTGAATGCCTGCTATCCCCCTGGGCTAAACAACAGAGAAGATTTTGAAGCCTATTTGAGAAAGAAAGGGTTAAGGCATTAATTGGGAATGTCATGTGATGATATCTTTTAGTATTTAATGAATGAAGTGAGAGGTTTTAATTCAGTCTGAAGAAGTCTTGTGTATGAAAAGACGAAAGCGCTTACTGGATTTTTACTGAATTTCTGCATTAAAGCACAATTTGGTTTATCACTGAATTTATTATTTTTATTTATCAGTTATTTGGTTTAATACGTTTTAAAGTGATTTATTTTTGTTACGTTTCAAGGTGAGCCAAGCAGGTTCTAGTTTTTTGACGATTCCAACTGGATGTACTCTTCATGATGGCCCAAGTGGGTCGCTGATGTTAAATCAGGAAGGCTTGCTGAATGTTGGAGCAAGAAGGCATGGACAGTTACCAAAAAGAACTAATGAGCTGTTGTCAAACTGTTTAGCCCCTCCAGGTGATTTTTTTTTTTACTCTAAGCAATGAAGGCACCGGTAACAGTTATTCTTTTGATGCTTATGAACTATTTAAAGATCTAGAAAAAGATCTCATAAAGCTAAAGCATCTACAGTGGGATGTTGCTTATTTTGATAACTGTTTATGTGTTAAGAGGGTTCCAAAGGGCCTCAGAATTACAAAAATGCCGAATGGGAATGATTTACCCAAAGACTTTATTGACAGATGGGTCGAATTAAAACAAAAGGTGGGGCTACAATATGTTGAAATGCTGTCAGAGTTCAATAAACTAAAAATTGAACAATTGAATAACAAAATAAATTCTAGTTTCTTTTCTCTTAAAGATCAATTGACTGCTGACAATTTTGTTGCCAAATTTATTCTTATTCAAGACAAATTACCAAAAGAAAACGACCTTTTGTCCAAACGGAAAATTAAAAAGTTTCAGCACAACCTTAAAAAATATGAAGAAGGGAACACTTATATTAGAGTAAAAACAGGGTGCACTGATGTAGCGGCTGATGCAACACGCTTGAGAATCGAAAATGAGGCAGCATTGACTGCAAGTGGAGATGAGGAAGGGCCAAGACGCTCGGAATGTCTAGCGCAGCGTGGACAACAAAATAAAGTGGTGATTTCCATTGCACAAGCTTGTCCTATGCCTTCACAAAATTTTCAGCAGGGACAGCAGGCACAGAAGGTGCAGGTTTATCAGAAAGGGTTGAATGGCCGAAGGACTTGGGCAGAAGTAACATCATCTACCACAGGGAATTACAACAATCAGTCCAAGAAGAAGGTGTGGAAGAAATGGAAGAAATAACTGGTTTTTCAGGTACTTTTGATCCTAGCAGTTACTTAATTGTCAATTTATCATCCAAACTTTTGGATGCCAAGACTTGTGACATTCTGAGTAGGGGTTGGAATTTTGTTCCATCTACTAGAGCGAACAAGTGTGATGTGCTGAATGAGCTGAGAGATTTTGTCAGGAAACTGAATTTCAAAGTTTTGTTTAAAAATAGTAACAATAATGTAAGTAAAGAGTTCAGTAAACCAAGTACTTTTAATCCTCCTTTGAGAAAGGAATTGGAAATGTTTCTTAGTATGACTGAGCTTGAAATTATTGAATTGTTGAACAACAAAAGTAGTTTCAAATATCATACTATGTCTGCAAACGAGAGCAAGCTGTTTTTTGATTTAGTTAATGATGACAAAATTCTTGTTAGCAAAGCAGATAAAGGAAATGCTTTGGTAGTACTAGATAGAGATTATTATGATATGAAAATGTATCACATGTTGGCTGATGATGAATTCTATGAAAAAGTTAGTTTTTCTGCTGTTAAAAAATCATATTGTTTTATTGATTCCTTAATTGAAGAATGGTTTTATACAGGAAGGATCACAGAGGATACTAAGAAATATATTTTAAATGCAGCTTCTAAATTTAGTAGAATTTTTGGCTTGGCTAAAATACATAAAGATCTGGAAGACCCTACGTTCAGGCTTATAGTAGCAAGTGAAGGGACCAAAACTGAAGCCATTTCTATTTTTGTAGACAAACATTTACAAAAGGTAGCGGTCAGAGGTAGTGCTTATATTAAGGACACCTTTGATTTTATTGAACACATCAAAAAAGTGAATGTTATTGAGTCAGACATTTTAGTCACTTTAGATGTGAAGTCTTTATATATAGTTATTCCCAATGAAGGAGGAATGGAAACAGTGAGATTAGAGCATTTAAGTTCAGGTTTGTTTTCCAATAATACTACTAGTTTACTTATGGAAATGTTAGATGTTATTTTGAACTACAACTACTTCAAGTTTAAAGATGATTTTTTCCATCATAAAATGGAGTAGCAATGAGTGCAGCGATGGCACCCAGTTATGCCAACATTTTCCTGAATGGCTGGGAGAAAAGACATATTTTGATTGATACATTCAAAAACAATATACTTTGTTACAAACGCTTTATAGATGATTTGTTTATTGTTTGGAGAGGGGGGTTGGAGTCCCTTGAATCTCTCTTGCTGTATATAAACAGGGTTTGTACGTATTTGAAATTTACTTCAGTTTTGAATGACAAAAGTATTTCATATTTGGATGTAGTAGTGTATAAAGAAAATGGCAAGTTAGCTACTAAAATTAACAAAAAGAATGTGCAAAACAATGCATATTTACACTTTTCAAGCATGCATCTCAGATATATGAAAGAAAATATTGTTAAGGGTCAACTGATGAGGGCACATCAACTTACTTTAGATGATACTGACTTTATCAAAGAGAGCAAAGCTATATATAACAAGTTTGTAGCTAGAGGCTATTCAAATGAATTAGTGAGAAGTAAACTTAGTGAAGTCAAAACAACTAGAGAAAATTTAGAAGTTTTTTCTAAGAAAAATATCAACAATGACTTTGGAACTGCTATGCAAATATCGAATAGTGTAGATTCGGAAGCCATCAAACAGATTATCAGAACAAACTGGAAAATTTTGAAGAGCAGTGAAGAAGTACTAGAAGCAGTTGGTAATGGTCCACGCTTTCTGTACAAAAAGGAAAAGAGTTTTAAAAACTTTTTCCAAAGCAGTTTGAATCCCAGGTCTTTTAGTACAAGAGGCAGGATGGAAAAATGTTTGGCATGCAATTTCTGCGATTTAATTTATGAAGGAGTCAGTGAAATTGTTATTAATGATGTCAAAATATATGTCAACAAGGTTTACACATGCAAATCAAAGTTTGTTGTTTATCTAATTGTATGTCAGTCTTGCAATGCATTCTATGTTGGCCGTACTAGTAGGGAGCTGTTCAAAAGAATGTATGAACACAAAAGAGCTGTGGAAACTGGCAATGAAGCTAATGCTTTAGGTAAACATTATAAAATGGGGGGTTGTAAAATCAATTTTAAGTTTTTGGTTTTGGAAAATACTGCTGACTATGAGATCAAGTTGAATGCTGAGGAGGAGTTGGGATGGTTGGAATATACATGGCAGGTTAAGTTGAATGCCTGCTATCCCCCTGGGCTAAACAACAGAGAAGATTTTGTAGCCTATTTGAGAAAGAAAGGGTTAAGACATTAATTGGGAATGTCATGTGATGGTATCTTTTAGTATTTAATGAATGAAGTGAGAGGTTTTAATTCAGTTTGAAGAAGTCTTGTGTATGAAAAGACAAAAGCGCTTACTGGATTTTTACTGAATTTCTGCATTAAAGCACAGTTTGGTTTATCACCGAGTTTATTATTTTTAATTGTGGTTTATATAAATTGCTTTTAGTAGGATATTGAGTTAATACTGATGAAGGGTTTTTAACCTGAAAGCTTTGTTCTTGTGATTAAACTATTACGCTACTCAGTTTGTTTTTTCTTTTGTTGCGCTTTTGTTCGAGCTGTGTTTTACTTAAATCCATGATTGATTTGATTATGGAACAGGGTTCCCATCCATGTGAAGCAGAGTTCCTCCCTAACCCATTTCAAGTGGAACTTAGACAATTGTATGGAAAACCGGAAAGTCATCCCTGGTTTGACACATGTCTCTAATGGACACAGGTAACTTGTAAATGGTTCATCTTCCAGGCCCATGCTTACACTTATCAAGGGTATCAGAACTTGTCAGAGATTTGGGATGCATAGCTAGGCTTAAAAAAGCCCCTGTGGTCGTTAGTCTAGTAAACATCTATGTACCCATTAGTGTTTGGCAGGTTAATCCTTTAAACAGTTTTTTTTTCTTATCAACATTGGAACCTATGTCACATTTTATACTACTTTGTTTTAATAAAAACCCTCAAACCAAAAAAACACATACTCATAACTTAAGCCTTTGACCATGTCTACAGTAGTGAGGAAATCATTCTATGCTGCGCAGCTTATAAACAAAGGTATATCATCTAGGTCCAAGGAGAGCATTGTTCCATTTTATTCAGAATTTAGCAGACCTATAAGAGTACAAGGCCCCCTTTGGTATGTACGGTATGTACCTAAATAGGCACACCCAACAACTGGAAAGTCCACAGAGGTTCCTCACTAAAAGAATACAAGGAGTAAGTAACATATCCTATGCAGACTGTCTCAAGGCCATATCCCTGTATTATGTCTCCTGCAGGGTATTGTGGTGAGATATATGCCTGGCATACAAGGCATTGTCAAACCCCACCCTGATGGACCTCCTGTATATCTGCAAAATAAATGGCATCATAATTACCCATTCTAAAGACTTAAACCTTGCTTGTGATATAAATATGACCTGCTGGTCAGAGAGGCATGTATCCCAGAGACTACCCCTTCTCTGGAACAGGCTTCCTTATCCATATGAAACAGAGTTCCTAACTCAATTCAAGTGCAACTTGAACAATTGGATGGGGAACAGGAAATTTATCACTGGTTTGGCACCTATGTCTCTAATGAACAAAGACAGCCTATAAATGGTTCATCTCCCAGGACCCTACTTGTAAATATTTCAATTATCAAGCCTTTGGTTACACTTATCAAAGTTATCATAACATGTCAGAGATTTGGGATGCAAGGCTAGGCTTAAAAAGGCTGTTGTGGTCATTAGCCTAGTACACATCTATGAACTTTATAGTAAAGGATCAGTTTCATTACTCTGCACTGAACCTATTCAGAGTCTTATCAGCATTCAATACCATTGTAGCACCACTGACTGTTTTAGATGGGTTTGCTTCCTACCTGTCCAAATGAAAGCAGAGAGTAATCTCAGAGGGATAACGTCTTGGATGAGGTGTACTGCAAGTTCCACACTCAGTCTTCCTCTGTTCGCTATGTATATGCCCCCTTCAGGATTTGTTAGCTGACTGAAGTTTGCAATACCATTACTATACTGACAGCAAGCAACTATACATTCATTTTATCAGGGGGTCTATATCAGCTATTAACTATTTTGATAAGGCTATGGAATGCCTCTGTATCCAGATGACAGGAATCAGCTTAAACTCAGCACATCCAAGATGGTGGTTACTGTCATATATGCCACTTTTAGGAATTCTTCAGCACCAGTTTTGTCTCCAGTATTATCTGTACTGGAGGCAAATTCTAACCATGTCTAACATATAAGACCTTGGGGCAATTAGAGACAAGCTGATATTAAAAGACCAGATCTCAGCTGTTATCAAATCCTCATTTCCATCTTAGGAGTATCACACTCTTCAATCACCATAGTCCATCTTAAGATCTTCCTGTTGAGATCCATGCTCCAGTCTTGCTCCATATAGATTACTGTAATGCTCCTTATCTAGGGATTCTAGTCTCATGGCTTGCTCACCTGCAGTTTGTGCAAAATTGTGAAGCCAAGCTACTTATTGGGGTATCCAAACACAGTTATATTACATCTGTTCTGTAGGGATGACACTGGCTCCCCTCAGGATATAAATCAATAAAATTCTAGTCCTAGTTTATTTAGCCCTGCCTGGTTTGAGTCTACCCTAGCTCCAGCATCTGTTTGTCCTGATATGAGATGACCTGATCCCTATGTTCTTTGTCAAATGGTTTCAGATGTGTTGTTTTAATGCTCAACACTTTTGAGCATTTTCACAGCAAGGATTCCATCTCTGGAGCATACTACATGGTTGGCTGAGAGGATCTCTTATTTTGGGTACACTGGTTGGCTTAAAGTACTTGAAATAATCTTTTTCACTTAGTTTATAACTGACCTGATGGCTATAATTGCTTACAATTATTTGTAAAGCAAGGTTTTTACTGATTTGTTGTTTAATATTCTTATTGCTTTCAGATTTGGCCTTAATTATCAAGAGGCTATTAAATCAAGTACCACATCTCCAGAAATGGTGTTTCCCAGAAGTTATCTTTAAAGTCCTTCCCCGTTGTTGTGTAACCCATCCCCCATATCTGCATCACTTGTTGGGAAGGGGAGTCAGCTCCGAGAGTATGTCATTCATTGAGATGGCTATCAGTGATTAAGATTATATCCCTGTTTTCTTTTTATTTCAGTATTATGTGATTATAACGCTATCTGTCTTACTGTTTGCAGTGCTATGTCTTAAGCACTCAAATGCAAAGATAAACTTGCATAGGTTCATAGGTTGGTACTAGGCTATTGGCCCTAGGGCCTATACAAGCCTAGCCATAACAATTCCCTGGCTATTTCTTCCCACAGTATTTACTTCCCTGGACCCCTGTCTAGCAGGGTGACTGACGTGATCCCAGGGTGAATTTCTTATCTCCCATCCAATCATCAAGGTTCCTTTTGAAGAGGGTCAAAGAGGCGCTCTGCTTGACATGTATGGGCAGTCTATTCCAGAGTCTGGGGAGTCTCTGGGTCAGGAATCTATCCCTGGGTTTTGTTCATTGTGACAACAAGGTTTAGATCCCTGGAGCATGTGTCTCAGAGGGATTGGGATTGCTTTAAGTGTAGCATGTCCAACAGCTCTGGGTTTGACATGGCCTTGTATGTTAAGCAGAGATCACCTCTGACTAGAAGATATGCGACAGAGTATAGGTGGAGTTTTTTTTTTTTTTACACGGTCAGCATAGGGCATCTCCTTTAGGCTTGTGATTCTTTTAGTGAGGTATTTCTGCGGCCTTTCCAGTTGTTGCAGATGTCTTGAGAGGTACATACCAAATGGGGCATTGTATTCTATAATGGGTCTAATGAGGGATGAGTACAGTGGGACAATGACCTTTTTTTTTTTTTTTTGGATGAAAAGCCCTTAGTGATGAGGTCTGCCACATAGAAGGATTTTCTGACTGTTGTGGCGATGTGGTTATCGAAGGTGACACCACTGTCCACCTGTGTCCCTAAGTCTCTTATCACACTTTCGGTGTTTAGTGTACTGCCACCTATATGGTAATTCATGGGTACATGTTTTTTCCCAAAGGGGATAACTATACATTTCTTGGCATTGTGCTTGAGCCCATGGCTCTGGCACCAAGCATCTGTTTCTGTAAGGCCTTTTTGTAGAATATCTACATCATTTGGGGATTCAATAATGGCTCCCAGTTTGCAGTCATCTGTGAACTTTGTTAGCCAGAGTCCCTTACTGTTGGCCTGTACTTCAGAGAAGTAGATGCCAAACAACAGCGGTCCCAGGACTGAACCCTGAGGTACTCCACTTGTCTGGAGCTGGATTTGGAGTCTGCTACTTTTTCAGTGTGGGTTCTGTTAGTAAGCCAGTTGGCAACCCATCGAGTGACATAGGGATTAATGCCCAGCTTAGTAAGTTTATCTATGATTCCAGAGTGCGGGATGGTGTCAAAGGCCTTGGCAAGGTCCAGATAGGCTGTGTGTACCCCCTTACCCTTGTCCATGGCTCTGGAGACTGATTTGAAGAAGTCAATCAGGTTCAGAAGACACGATCGGCCCTTCACGAACCCAAACTGCATGGGGTCCAGTATTTGAAGGTTACCAATGTCTTTGTTTATAAGTTCAGTGATAATACGTTCTATTGCCTTACAGATCAGGCACGTCAGACTGATGGGGAGGTGGATCCCCCCCTTGTGGAGTGGGATAACTGTAGCTGTGCGCCACTCAGTGGCCATGAAGCCTGAGGTGAGGCTGATTAAACATGACACTTAGGTGAGGTGCAAGTTCATTTTGTAGTTCATGTAGTACACAGCCTGGGATGTCATCTGGTCCCATGGATGCTGTATTCTTAGGTTCATAGGTTCATAGGTTTATACTAGGCTATCTGCCCTAAGGCATTTATAAGCCTAGCCCAAATTATTGTGGCTTACGCCACCCCTTATATGAAAAAATACTGTGCCCATTAGTTTGTTGTGCCTCTGTCCAGCAGTGACCCAGAGATGATTCCCGGGGTAAACCTACGATCTCCCATCCACAGGTCTAGATTTCTCTTGAACAGAGTCAGCGAGGTGCTCTGCCTCACATGGACCGGGATTTTATTCCACAGCATAGGGAGTCTCTGAGTGATAAATCTATCCCTCCAGCACGTCCTATTTATATCCGTGCTAAGGTTTAAGTCGCTTGCTCTAGTGGTTTTGGTGGATTTGGATTTTTGAGGTGGAGCATGTCCATTAATTCCGGGTTGGACATGGCCTTGTATGTCAGGCACATGTCACCTCTGAGCAGACGGTATGCGACTGAATAGAGCTGGAGTTTCTTCAATCTGGCAGCATATGACAGATTTTGGAGTCCCTTTATCCTTTTGGTGAGGAACGTTTGGGGTCTCTCCAATTGCTGCAGATGTCGGGTGAGATACATCCCGAATGGGGCATTGTACTCGATCATTGGTCTGATAAGTGAAGAGTACAGGGGAACAATGACCTCACTAGATCTGGATGTGAATCCCTTCATGATCAGGTGGGCAATGTAGAAGGTCTTTCTAACCACTTTAGCAATGTGAGTGTCAAAAGAAAGGCCACTGTCAACCTGGGTCCCCAGGTCCCTGATAACCTCTTCTGTGCTTAGTGGATTGCCACCTATATGGTAGCTTGGGGTTACCTTGTTTTTCCCGAAGGGTATGACTATACATTTTTTGGCGTTTAACTTCAGGCCATGGCTCTGGCACCAGCTATCTGTTTCCGTGAGTCCCTTCTGAAGGATATCAGTGTCTTAGCTTTGGAGAGTGCACTTTTTACTTGTGTGGCCATTATTACCAGAATTTGGCAATCTTTCGGTATTGAGATGGGCCCTTTAGGGGTGAGAGGGAGGTGAAGTTTGCACTGAATCGATCTGCCAGGATATTGGCAATATCCTTGGGATCAGTATATTTAATGTCATTCTGTTGTAGCTCAGAGCAGATCTGAGCATTGGCATTTAGATTCTTGACATAGCTATAGAATGCCTTGTGGTTGTCTTTGGAATCTTTGGCAAGTTTATTTTCGTAAATAGCTTTGGAGGATTTTATGAGGGATCTCAGCTTCTTACTGAGGCTGGTAAGGGAGTTTTTTGCATCCTGGGATTTTCCTCTTTTCTGCAACAGTTTCTTCCTTTTGTTGTAAAGTTTGTTTATGGCAAGGGACCACCAGATTGGCTTCCTTTTTTTGTAGGAGAGCATCTTGGTTCTATTGGGGATGGCACGATTCATGCAAGAGTGGATGTGCTCATACAGTGCCTTAGTGTAGCTTTCAGCAGTTGAACTTTCAGTTCCCGCCTGCATGGGTGCCATGAAGTTTGTCACTTCTGAGTAGCATGAAGTTGGCTTTGGAGAAGTTTTACAGAGGTTTCCTTACTGGGGGGTGGGGGTGGGATGTGGATGTCAAGGGTGATTAGCTTATGGTCAGACTTGACCAACGCGGGGGTGACCATAGGTGTGGAGCATAGATTTCCCATGTTGGTAATGACTAGATCTAGGATATTGGAGCCCCTGGTGGGACTAAGGATTAGTTGATCCAGGACATTGGAATTTATGAATTCCAAGAACCATTGGGCAAAGGTGTTGGTACACAAGTAGTTCTCCCAGTTAATGGCAGGTTAGTTGAAACCACCCAGTATTAGGGTGTGTGGTTGTATCTTAATATTTTCCAGTATGTTTAGAAAGGTGCAGTGAGAATCTTGGGGCATGGTGGGAGATCTGTAGCAAGCTACAATTTAGATTGCAGTCTTACCTAGTGTTAGTTGCACCTGGAGAATTTCAGACGCATTGTGTTGAGCAACTAGCCTGGTGTTGTGAATATCCTTGGTGAATATGGACACTCCTCCACCTTTAGTGTTTCTGTCCCAGTTGATAAAGAAGACATTAATTTTCCCTAAATCATAACTGTGGTTTCATGCGAGCAAATAGCACAGGAAATACTCCCCCCATCTACTTTCCATGCTGTCCTCTCTTTGTCTACAGCCATATAGCATAAAAATAATGATAGTAACTAGTCTCCCGGTAGCAATTACCTTACCTCAGATACTGCATGTATTTAATCCATTGTCATCACTTCCTGAACAGATGAATACATTTTTTTCTTGAGTTTTTGCATTCTACTTCCACAGTCACTCCTGAATGCAATAATGACACACACAGTAGTCAATAATGCAGTGACAACTGTCCCAGTTTGAGATTACAACAGATGCCCATTTTGTCCCGTTCCTTTACTTGAAATAAAATAATTGCCTCCTTTAAACTGGCATTGTAGAAGTGTATAAAGCAAAAAAAAAAATACTCATCTTTATCTGCCTCATATCCATTATCCCCTTAGCCACATGCCACATAGATCAAAAAATAACTTGGGTAGTTTTCTGTAACTGAATTAGAGTGTTATACCGATTGCTTTTCCTGCAGTGACATTAACTTCTCCCCTATTCCCTATCTGAGCCTCCTTTTGTGAGATGCTCACCTAAACTCTAACCTCACACTTAGAAATTGGAAGGCCATCATCATCTTCAGCCTATACTTTCCAGATCCAGAGCAAATGCATTTTGCAACTCAGAAAACATATTGACATTTGCTGTGCCAAATCACTTTCCATGCTTCAAGTGAAAATGTTCAGTAGTGGCACTTAGATATCATCCTAAAAGATGACTAGCTCCCATCTCATCACCTATATTTACTATGCAATAACATATTAGGACTGCATATGGATATCAATTTCTTTATACTTCACCTCTGTCTCAATCTTCATTGTCTTTATTAAATATAATTCAGCTGCTGTTACTGCAAGCCTCTTAACACCCGGTATTTACAAATGGTTGTTTACTTACTAGGTACATGTTATTGTTTTATGACAATCTGTTACCTAGTTGCACAGATACTAAGCTTCTAATCCAGGAAACAGTATATGGTTAAGACATTACTACACAATTTTTTTTTAATTAAAAGATAAAATTATACAGATTGTTTTCAATGGAAACCTCCTCAAATATTTCCATTCAGACTGACATTGGTGATTTAAAATCTGAAATGAATAAATTGATCAGAGTAATTACTTTCAGCATTAGACATGAAGAAACCCCATTAGGTGTTCCCAATTCATTGTTATGCAAACATGCATCTGACCATGTTTTTTAGGAAATTAAAACTTAAGCTCATGTCTCAAGTTTCAGTCCATTATAGTATCTAAGCAGTAGCACAGGATTCCCTTACAGGCACTTTTAGGGCAGTGCTAGTTGCTGAAGCAGAGGTGCAGGACTTTTTTTGTCACATTCTGTGCAGGTAATACCTCAAGTGCTATGGTAACAGCAGAGAAGCATTCAGCTGTTATTTACAAATTAAGCAAGGGTTTCTCTTCTGTGCAAATTTGGATCACAACCAATCTGAATAAGAATGCAGGGGATTGTATTCAGTTTCTGTGTGCAAAGATTTTAGTAGCATTTCAGTGTTGTAAAGGCTTTTAGTAGATCTTTAAATATTATTTTCCTTCTTTTTTAGGTTTTCTTTTTTTCCACTGTTGATTAAAAATTGCTTTATGTAACCAGATGTCTTAATTACAACTGGTGGCTGAAAATCTGATAAATGTCAGCATCCAGGCAGATGCAACAGAACCTGTATACATTTAAATACGTGACGGAAAGAGCCACAAAAGCTCTCATAACTGCATTTTCATGAGCTTTACAAAAGTGTCTTCACGGAGACCTCTCCAAAGTAGTTATTCAGAGTACAACCTCACTTTTTTTTTTGTTTGTGTGCAAGATGCAGACATTTTAGCTAGTAAAACTATTCTGGGACAGAGTATTGCAATTATTCCATATAGCACTGGGCAGTAGTAGAGTTTCAGCTACTCTGTTCTTTGAGCTTAGTAAGAAAGTATTTACTCTGTAGAAAGTTACAAGTTCATTTTATTAAACTTGATGGTGTGCCCATGTGTTCCTGGGAGGACGGATTATGACCCAATATAATACTGAGGTGTCTCCATACCTGTGCTGTTTTCATTAGGTCCTTTTGATTCATAGTTTTAGTATTAATATTGAGGCAGCAGGACTCTTGCAAGGATATGCCAGAAATCAGGAGATTAATTTCCTTCATACTTAATTTGATACTTCTAGCTTGTGAGGGTATTTGAGAGTATTTAGTGTTGTGCAAGGCTGATATTAGACTTTGATGGCTTTTGAGCTGTATCATGTTACCCACTAATGTGTAGAAGCATTTGGATGCCAAAGACAGAAAATGGAAGTAGTCCAGTATTGATTCTTAGAGTACCCCCACATTTAATAAATATAACAAACAGGGTTTTGCGATGCTACTGCTAGAGTCCTGTTATGCAGACAGCTTATAAATCAGGATAGTGCCAAGTCTGGGCATCCTATGGTGTGAAGTCTGGTTTAACAGCATGTGATGCGTGCTGCAGTAGCGTTGTCACCTCACAGTAAGACGCTGTCCGGTTTGACTCTCAGCTAGAGCATCTTCTGCGTGGGGACATGCGTGAATGGGCGTAACTTCATTGAAGGTTGTGCGTCAGGGCTGGCAACTCGGCATGTAAAAATCAACTGCCAATCATTAGCGGACCGGAGCTCCAATGTGGAGACCCCTAACCAGGAAAAGCCGAAAGACACAACAGCACTGCTACAGACAAGTCTGTCATTGTTTATGTGGTTTATTACTTTGAATGTCCAAGTCTAAATCCACACTGTATGGTAGTAAGCAATTTGTGATGGCAGTGGTAAATTGCTTTCATTAAACGTTTAAACTACATTAAGTTTGTGGCTTTCTTTCACCCTCCTTGGTTGTTCCATTTACTGTGGATGTGTTTTGGGGCACTTAGGGCTTGGATCTCGGTACTTTATTTTTTTCCCTTTATTTGTTTTGAGGATTCTCCTCCTTTGCTTGTTTATGAACTGTTCATTTGAGCATGCTAGGCAGACGACTCTATATACCAATAAATCTATAGTATTCTACTCTTCATGGCTGCCATTTTTATGCAGAGGAATGACATTGGACTGCTTCCATAAAAATGTTGTTGTTTTTCTTTTGGCTTTTCCCGGTTAGGGGTCGCCACAGCAGAACTCTGGTCCGCTAATGACTGGCAGTCAATTTTTATCGTGCCAAGTAGCCAGCCCATCACCTAACCTTCAGCGAAGGCACACCCATTCACGCATGTCTTTCGGAGGCCACTTGACCATGGGGAGGACATGCAGACTCTACACAGAAGGCGCTCCAGCCAAGAATCGAACAGGAGAACCTCTTGCTGTGAGGTGACAATGCTACCGCTGCACCACCGCTTCCATAAAAATGTGAAGGAGTTTATTATAGGGTGAGGTAATGAATGGAAAACTGTAGACCTGGACAGCATTTTTTCTCTCTTTTGGAAATGTGGCACATAGAAAAATAAAAACAGTTTGATTTTCAATTTTTTTTTATTTATTTACTTTTGATAACCAGAGTAGTCTGAATAGGCTAAGCCCTTTTTTTCAGTGGAATCCAGGAGAAAAAACTCCAATGATCAATGAAATTACAAAGAAATGTACCATCTATAGAGTAACACAAAACACTTTCAGCACTGACAATCACTTGGACAAGAAAATATATAAGGAGTTACGTTTACACTGTATTTGTGCTAATCAACAATACTACAAGTGTAACAATGTATTGGAAACAAGCTTAGGAACAGAAATGGTGGTGACAGGAAACAAAAGGGAACAGAAGAGGAGGAAATGTAAGTAGATGAGTGAAGGAGGAAGTATTTATATGGAGTAGTAGGAAGGGGAAAGAAAAGGGGAGAAGTGTAACTGTAAGACTGGATGAGGAGGGGACTGCAGTGATCTAACCTTCAAGAGCTGCAGAAACAGTTGAATGATAGATGTATTTTCTAGTTCTTGTTGAAAAAGTTTTTAGTCTTGGTACTGTTCTAAGTTCTGGAGCAACTAAGTTCCATAAAAGAGTAAGGGGAACTATCAAAATGATTCTTAGGTTTAAAAGTGAAAATGTGACTTTGGTGCTAGATGGGTAACCATTTGAAATGCTGAGACTGAATGGCCAAAAGAACAGACTTACATATACTAAGTCCAAGATGCCATTTCTCAGAATATTCCAATTTCTTCCAAGGTATGACGATCTCAGAGTAGGTATATACAAGTTTGGGGGGGGGGGGTGCAGGAGCCTTGCCCACCCTTGCAAAAAGAAGTTGAAAGGATAACAATGATTTTCGAGATTTGCTCTTCTCCATGTTTTCTTTTTTTTTTTCTTTGACACTCAGCATTTCGAGTGCTGCCATTTCAATACGGAGCCTGTCAGATGAGATGGGATATACTGATGCAACAGATAAGAAATTGCATTACATTTGTGTAAATTGTACAGAATATAATGAGTTGTTATAAGTTGGAAAGTCAAGACATTCTGGAGTTTTAACCATTGTGCTTACCAAAGTGCAACTGTATGGTATGTTATCTTGGGGAGGATAGCAAACTTGACAATTTTATAACACTTTAGGGTTATTTAGAAGTGTTTTACTAATATTTGTCAGTACAGAGGATGTGTATAAAAAAGTTGGTAGGAGAATATATATAGGGCCACTGCTGATGTGATGCACCAACCACATGAACAAAATGGGAAAAAGGGGGTTGATGCCTATGCCGATAGTAAACTTTTCTGGTAGCTGGCACAGAGGATTAAGGAAGGCATAAGTTGTTAAGCTGCTCCCTTTTGTCCAGGGCCCACTTGAATAACTGTGCAACCCTGAACAAGTCACATGACCATGCAGTGCTCTCAGGCAAAATCTGAAAAGGGTCCATAGAGATCAGTGCTCTACCCTTGTTAACAAATACAAAATAAATTAATGGAATAGTTTAACAGTGACCTTTTTTTTCTAATTAACCCCAAAATTTTTGTTTGCTGCACTTGCTCTGTTAACAGTAGCAAACACTCATACATCGAATAAAACCATTTTTCCAGAAACAGTGTTTTACACTACTCCTCTAAAGGAAAACATACAGGCTCTATCAGTTACATTGTGGACATTTTGGGTCTTCTACTCTATCCCATTTTTAAACTTTGTTCTCCATCTTGAATAGGGGATGGTCATTGCAGACATGAGCTACCCTTGCCACCATTTATTGTGTAAACAAATCAAAAAACACAAAAAGAAGAGTGAAGCCACTGAATCCTTTTATCAGAAACAACTTTAATAGCACTGGTTAAGTGCTTTCGGCCAGAACAACAGCCTTCATCAGAACAAACTACACACTTCCATTATATGTGGTTCTTTAAAAACATCATAACCAATGAACTGCTGATTTCAATTAACACTTCAAAAATAAAAAAAACACATTCCATCATATTAAAAAACCTTCTTACTTTTTAAAGGACTTAAAATACATGTCAATACATAAAACCTATTTAACATTTATTGCAATAAGCTTTTCTTCTTAAAACAGCTTTATAATTCACTCCATTGTTTAAACCTGGTGCCTTACAAGCATTCAGCAAAATTTGCCATTTCAACTCTCTACAGTCAAGTTCCCCATCTCTGTCTCCATTAAAATCACTGGGAACATGATCAATAACTCCAAAATAAAATGTAATATTGTATTTTCCTATACATGTTAAAGTGTGTTTAAAAAGTGCATTGTCTGAATTCCTCCTTTTTATGGCATAATAATGCTCATAAATCATGTTTAACTGTCTGTTAGTTTTTCCAATATAAAAGTAAGAACAGACCAAACACTTTGCCATGTATACCACAAAGGTGGAATTACAAGTAAACACCCCAGGGACTTGCCAAATCTTCTCATGGGTACAAACCTCAAAAAATGGTCCCTCTGGGGTTCCTATCGCATGATCAAAAATTGTAAACGGTGAACCCGATTGGTCAAAATGTCGCGTGCATAACATGGAAATCACCATAGGGAATATTTTCCCTTTACTTCAATGCAGTGCGATCTTAGAGTATGAATATTTAAGTAGCGGGGGTGCAGGGGGGCTTGCCCCTCTGTCTCCAGCATTTAGTTAAGTATAGTTTATTTTTATTTTTTTATTATATTTTTGAAATTTCAAATATTGCTCATATGGTGTCGACCATATGGTGTTCGATGTTTGAAACTTTCAGAACTATAATATAGACCCGTCCCTCTGAAATATACTTACAATAATTGCAACTCTTGCACTTGTAAGTACCTCTGCCTACTGTTACTTTTTGGTGCTGCCCACCTTCTAACAATTCTTTAAAATGTTTTGCCATTTTATTGACAAAGATGGGTGCATCCCCTACTACTGACAGCTCATTATTGGATTCTAAAATCCTCCAATTGTTAGCCACTATATTTTTATCTCTTTACTGTTTATAGTACAAGTTAAGGGCATGGATGTAACCCAATTTCTACTTTCTTGAATTGTGTCCCTTTTGTCCTCTGTGTTGTCATCTGTAGCAAGAATACTATTCCAAAAAAACACAAAATAAACTACTAAAATAGAAAAAAATGGCTTCAGAAAGCAACCAGTAGTTTTAAAGTGCATAATGCACTTTTCATTTAATAAAATCAAACTTCTTCAGATGCAAACATTCAAGGTACAAGTTTCAGTTAAGTAAAATACCAGGAAGTGCTTGAGCCTGTCAGCTCACATGCTGTGATGACATCAGCAACAATAGTTAACCCTTCCTGTTCTACACACTATGAAAAAATACTGTTTAAAACTAAAACAATGTTGACAACCATGAACAAGGAAGACTGAAGCTATGGTTTAAAAATAAAGTATGCTGATGGGTATACTTTAAACAAAAACAAATATATGAAATAATAAAGTTACCTATAAGGAATTACTATTACACTGCTGAAATTCTACACTACAAACTTTTTTACTACATTTCACACTGGTTCATAGCTAATCACCTAGCCCAGAAAAATAACTCAGCTAGCAGTTCAAGACATAAATTTAGGCACCATTAACAGTGACAAAAATTACCACGCAAGAAATTTAACTTGATGTTAGTACATAATTTTAACTAGCTATGATGACCATATTACTAAATCTATAGCATTCATACTATGCTATATCATTCTCTTAATTCCACAATATGGCATTCATTATATAAAAATACACAATCTAACTATGACCTTTAAGGAGAATTGAGGATGAATATCCTGGTATCACATTTACTAACGTAAATTACTATCAGATGAATATTATTCATGATATTAATACAAAAATAATTTTTTGTGTTACATAATTAGAAGGGAGATTATGTCATCTAGTTAAACTTTTCAATCTAAGTAGATATCTAATCGAGCACGTCATTAATACCGGAGTAATAGTATGCATTGAGGTGAATTTGCCAGTACGGTTGAAGTTCTTTAAGTCTTAGGGAGATGGGACGACCCCTAATGTCGTATTTGACATGGTCAATAATCTTGAACTTAAATTTATGGTTTGGAAATATTCCTATATGTTTAGCCAATGCATTCTCAGTTCTTTTATTGATAGCATACTGGTGTTCGTACACTCGCTCCCGGAGCTTATGCTCAGATTTACCTATATAAAATACTGGGCAAGACTGGCACTTCGCTAAATATACTACTAATTTGCTATTACAGTTGTATCTATCTTTTTTAATCTAAAGACATGGTCGTTCACCTCAAATGTCTTTTCCTACCTCAATGAATTTACAAAAGTTGCAGGATTCACACTTAAATGTCCTGGGAAACTTCACCAATTGTGGTCTACTAGATTCCAAGAGGTTCTTGATGTTACATCCTCCCCTATATATACTTTTGTGTGAAGTACCTAAACTACTGAGTAAGGTTGGGTCGCGTTAAGCCATTCCCAAATTTTTTCATAGTGTGTAGAACAGGAAGGGTTAACTGTTGTTGCTGATGTCATCACAGCATGTGAGCTGACAGGCTCAAGCACTTCCTGGTATTTTATTTAACTGAAACTTGTACCTTGAATGTTTGAATCTGAAGTAGTTTGATTGTATTAAACAAAGTGCTTTATGCACTTTAAAACTACTGGTTGCTTTCTGAAGCCATTTTTTTTCTATGCAAGAATACTATTGACAAATTTAAGTGGGTATCCCCTGTTTTTGAACCTAAGTTGTAATTCAGTTACAAGAGTATCTAACCTTGTCACATCACTTCCTGACTTAAAACAGGTTTCCTAGGTAGCACAATAGGGACATATTTCAGTCCCAAATTCAAAACAGCAAATTGTTCATCTGACAAAATCCATCCAGAGAGATTTATAACCATATTACAGCATATGGCCTACCTGGACCTGGCCAAGATCTTTGACACTACATCGGTGATAAACTCACACAGCTAGAGAGCAACCTGTATATTGTCAGGTGGGTTGCAAACTGGCTCACTGACAGAATGCACACAGTCAAAATATATGACTACCTACACCAGCAGACCAGTAACCAGTGGTATGCCACAGGGATCTGTGCTGGGGCCCATACTGTATGGAATCTTCTTGGATGTACAGGCTAAAACAAAAGGCTTATGGCTGACAAAGTTTGCTGATGATTGCAAACTAGATGCAATCATCAAGTCCCCAACTGATGTCAACATCCTACAAGAGGGACTTACACAGACAAACAACTGGTGCACAAGTCATGGGATAAAACTCAATGCAAAAAAAAATGCATTATCCTCTTTGGCAAAGTGACATCCCTGCAAATCACCACATTAATAACACCCTAAGCATGCAATCAGTGGTGAGATTTGAGCACACAGGTTAACAGCAACCTTTCCTTTGACCACCGTGTCACCACAGTGGTAAGAAAAAGTTTCTACATCATCCACCTTATAAATAAGGACATTGCATCCAGAACAAAAGAAGTTATAACCCCCATGTACTCCTCACTCATTAGGCCAATAAGACTACAATGCTACCTTTGGTATGTACCTTATCAGGCACTTGCAGCAACTGGAAAGATCTCAAAGGTTTCTTAAAAGAAAAATCAGGGTCTTCAGCATATGTCATACGTTGACAGCCTGAAATCAATGCCACTATAATCTCTTACAGACAACACAGAGGTGACCAATACCTTGCAAATAAAGCAATCTCAGATCCTTCTGTAATAGAAATGCTGAAAATTTGTAAATCAAATAGTAAGATGCACTCACTCTGTGGAACTCAACCTAGTATGTGACATCACCAGGACTTGGACAGACAGATATGTCTCACAGAGGTTACCTCTCCTCTGGAACAAACTTACAGTTCAGGTGAAGCAGAGCCCCTCACTGACCCTATAAGTGTAATTTTGATGATTGGATGGGAAACCGCAATTTCACCACAGGAGTTGTACCTGCATCTCCCTTGGGGTAGTAGTTATTGACTTAGTTCCACTTAATACCTAGACAGCCTTGGGAACAGAGGTTGTACTTGGCTAGGCTTGTAAGGGCCCTAGGGCCATTAGCCCAGTAACCTCCTATGATCTTATAAACAGTAATGAGTTTAAGCACATAAATAAACTGGACTGGAATGGATAGGATTTATATATTCATCACTTACACACAAACTGCAGACAAATATTCAACTGGACATGTAAGAGAATTTAAGTACCTTTTATCTGCACATTTTTCAAATACAGCATTTAAATTGATTTATTTGTGTTGCATTGAATATTAACTGAACTGAAAGTTTTGACTGTGTTTTGTCAGTTAGTGCTTGCTAGATTTTTATTGCTGTTAGTAATTGCAGGCGGGGGTAGTCTCATTCATTGATATCCTGTCACTGCCTATTTAAGTGGTACATTTAGGAATATTTTCTGCTTAAAACCTCAGCTTTGGCCGGCTAAGATCTAGCTGTATTCAACTGGATATACAGGAGAATTTAAGTACCTTTTACCTGCACATTTTTCAAATAATACAGCATTTAGATTGATTTATTTGTGTTGCATTGAATATTAACTGAACTGGAAGTTTTGACTCTGTTTTATCAGTTAGTTCCCTACCCACCCTCCCTGTTTTTGTTTTGTTGTAAATCTTGGTGGCTTTGAAACTGCCCGCCCCTCTTGTAAATTTGTGTTTGGATACTCCTTCTGGGCCCATCTCATTTGCTCACTCAACTGAGTGCAGTGAGATCATATTCTAATTTCAGGCACTCCTACTGTGTACAAAGAGCAACTGGGAAAGAAAAAAAACTAAGCTTGTTTCCTGCATTTCCTGTAAGTGGTTTAGACTGTTTGTAGGCTTCTGAGCCCCCAAGCCTTTCTGTTTTGGAGGGAAGCCTCCTAGCTTAATTTTATTTCTTAGAACTAGCCAATTTTCTAGTTTCAGCACTCAAATCTTTCTTTGAACTTAGCACTTGTTCAGAACTCGTAAGCACTAAATAAGCTGCAAATTACTACACCACTTTACTTTCCTCACTTGTCTAGAGGAAAGCAGTTTTTAGTACTTAATAAATAAGCACCTATCCAGGCATGTCTAAGGGTCAGCTCCTGGTGATTTCTCCTGTCTACCTGATGAATCTGGGCATCTTGGGGCAATGCAGCAATTGCCTCATGTACACAGACAATGCTCTCCTCCTACCACCCATCACTACAACTTGTGAGAGATGCACTTATATAGCCAAACAGGAAGCAAAGCTCTCTTCACCCAAGACTGGACTAGACAGTCAAGAGGAGAAAGTAAACACCTGCACCACACCACACTCATCACATAGTCCCTCAAAACCTACACCACCAAAACACACACATAGAAGCACAAAACACACACCTACAGTCTCGGAGGCTCTCAATAAAAACCTGCCCAAGCATCAGGGACCACGAAAGCAGAAACACAAGCAAACTCCACACCCCCAACACAACCCAAATGACACATGGCCCACAAACTCAGTGTGCCACTCAACCACAGCCCATAAGGCATAACACCATACCCAACACTCTAGTCATAGGTGACTCTATAGTCAGGCACACTGATGTTCCACTCACCAGGCTACTGTCAGCTGCCTGTCAGGTGCCAGGATCCACCACATAACGCACACACTCAGGTCACTCCACAAGTACAAATATGACACTCATTGTCCATGTTGGTGTGAATGACCCGAGACGTACCTCCCTGGACTACATGAAAAGAGACATGGAGGAGCTCTCCGATCTTGTAGCCCAGGCAGGTATGACCCTGCCCTGAGTAACATCCTGCCATCACCTATTATGATGCCACAGTACAAGGACAAAATGATTGACTTCAACAATTGGCTAAGCTTCTGGTGTCATTCTAAGGGGATCCAGTATTTGTCTGCCTGGGACGACATGATCGACAGACCATGATGCTTTGCCAGAGATGGCCTGCACCTGTCGCCCTTGGGATTGCGGATACTGGCTAAGGCTCTTGCCACCCCTATAGTGCCTTTTTTTTAGGCAAGGTTTAAATGACAAATTCACCACCATAACAGGTACAAGCAAGCAAAATCTGAGGGTAATGCTAGAAGTCTAAACCTCAAAATGCACTCACTAGAGGCACTCCTTAAAATGGAGAACATCGACATCTGTGCAGTGACAGAGACCTGGTTCAAAACTCCAGAGAGCACCCCTGCATTACCAGGCTATAATTCATACAACACCTTTTGGCCACCTAACCCGGAACGAAGCACTAAAGATGGAGGCATGTCCATATTCATTAAGGATATCCACAGCTCCAGGCTAGTTGCACAGCATAATGCATCCGAGATTATCCAAGTGCAACTAACTCAGGGCAAGACCGCAATCCAAATTGTAGCTTGCTACAGACCCCCCACCATGCCCAGGATTCCCACTCCTCATTTCTTGATACACTGGAAAGTATTAGGGTACAACCCAACACCCTAATAATGGGCAATTTCAACTACCCCACCATTAACTGGGAAAACTACACATGTACCAACTCTTTTGCTCAATGTTTTCTGGAATTCATAAATTCCAATGCCTTGGATCAACTTATTAACACCCCCACCAGGGGCAGCAATATCCTAGACCTGGTCATTACCAACATGGGCAACCAGTGTTCCACACCAGAGGTCAATTCCTCGTTGGTCAGATCCGACCACAAGCTAATCACCCTAGACATCCACATCCCACCTTCAATTAGGGAAACCACCGTACTTCTCCAAAGCCAACTTCACACTTCTTAAGACAGAAGTGGCAAACTTCATGACACCATGGAGACGGACAATAGAGGTACGACTGCTGAATCCTACACAAATGCACTTTATAAGCACTTACACAAGTGCATGGATCATGCTATCCCTAATAGAATCAAGATGCTATCCTCCAAAAAAAGGAAGCCAGTCAGGTGGTCCTCTGCCATAAACAAACTCTACAACAGAAGAAAGAAACTGTTGCATAAAAGAGTAAAATCCCATGACTGGAGGAACTCCCTGGTCAACCTCAGTAAGAAGCTGAGATCCCCTCATAAAATCCTCGAAAGCTAGTTATGAAAACAAAATTGCCACTGACTCTAAAGACAACCACAAAGCATTCTATAGCTATGTCAAGAATCTCAATGGCAACACTCAGATCTGCTCTGAGTTACAGCACAATGGCACTAAATATGCAGAACCAACTGATATTGCCAACATCCTGGCAGATAGGTTCAGTGCTAACTTTACACCCCTCTCTCCCCCTAGAGGTCCCATCTCTATACCGGAAGAATGCAAAGTTCCTGTAATCATGGCTGCACAGGTAAAAAAAAAAAAAAAAAAACACTCTCCAAAGCCAAGAACACAGCATCCATGGGACTTGACAATATCCCAGGCTGCGTTCTACACGAACTACAGAATGAACTGGCACCCTACCTAAGTACCATGTTCAATCATAGCCTCACCTCAGGCTTTGTGCCCACTGAATGGTGCACCGCGACGGTTATCCCACTCCACATAGGGGGAGCCACGATGGACCCCGGGAACTACCGCCCCATTTTCCTGATGAGCCTGGTCTGCAAGGCCATGGAACATATCATCATGGAACTCATAAACAAAGACATTGGTAATCTCCAAACTCTGGACCCTACCCAGCTCAGATTTGTAAAAGGCAGATCATGTCTCCTAAACTTGATTGACTTCTTTGAAGCAGTCACCAAAGCCATAGATGAGGGTAAGGTGGTTCACACAGCTTATCTAGATCTCGCCAAGGCTTTCGACACCATCCCCCACTTTGGAATTATAGATAAGCTCACTAAACTAGGTATAAATCCCTATGTCACAAGATGGGTTGCCAACTGGCTCAAGGACAGAACCCACATTGTGAAAGTAGCAGACTCCAAATCCGACTTCAGACCAGTGGCAAGTGAAGTACCACAGGGTTCAGTCCTGGGTCCTCCCCTGTTTGGTATCTACTTCTCTGAAGTACAGGCTAACACAGAAGGTCTTTGGCTAACAAAGTATGCAGATAACTGCAAACTAGGAGCCATAATCGAAACTCCTAACGATGTGGACATACTACAAAAGGGCCTCACTGAGACAGATGCCTGGTGTCAAAGCTGTGGCCTGAAGCTCAATGCTAAAAAGTGTATTGTCATCCCCTTTGGTAAAAACTCTGTACCCATGAACTACCATATAGCTGGTAGTCTACTGCTGAAAATGTGATGAGACCTTGGGACACAGGTGGACAGTAGTCTCTCCTTTGATAATCACATTGCCACAGTGGTCAGGAAATCCTTCTACGTGGCTCATCTCATCACAAAAGGTTTCTCATCCAGAAAAAAAGAGAGGTCATTGTTCCCCTCTACTCATCACACATTAGACCCATTATAGAGTACAACACCCCTTTTGGTATGTACCTCACAAGACATCTACAACAAGTGGAAAAGCCACAGAAATACCTCACAAAGAGGATTACTGGCCTCAAACAGATGTCCTAAGCAGACCGTCTCAAAAAACTCCAGCTTTACTCAGTCGCATATCGCCTACTCAGAGGCGAACTCTGCCTACCATACAAAGCTATGTCAAACCCAGAGCTGTTGGACATGCTCCACTTAAAGAAATCCCAATTCCTCCGAGCTACATGCTCTAGGGACCTAAACCTTGTCATCACAATAAACAGAACATACTGGAGGGATAGATTTCTGTCCGAGACTTCCCATATTCTGGAACAGACTACCTATCTATGTGAAACAGAGCTTCTCATTAGCACTCTTCAAGAAAAATCTTGATGATTGGATTGGAAATAGGAAATTCACTCCAGGGATCACTTCTGTGGCTCTGCTCGACAGGTACACAGGAAAATAATTTTCTTGGGTGGCAAAAGCCAGGGTACATTTTTGGCTAGGCTTATATAGGCCCTACGGCCAATAGCCTAGTACCTACCTATGAACAACACAGTATTTCAGCCTGACAACATTCAGTTACTCACCGCAATAAGCAACAATTTTATAAGGTAAACACAACCTATTTGTAGGAGGGAAGTTTAGGGCTGCTGCTTCATCCAGTGAAGTTAGTTAACACCCCACCAAGTTTGAAAGAGTAACAACTCTGCAGTCTCTCAAATCAAACTTCAACTAAAAAATGAAGTCACTACAGAAACGCCAGCCACATACCATGTGTTTGCTGTTTCTGACACTATGGCAGCAGCAGTGTACTGATTCATTAACAGTAGAGTGGTTTAGGACAGTCATACACCATACCTTTTTGGTGTTTTTTTGAAAATGTAAAATCATACACAGACTAAAGGAACAAGTTTTGATCAACAGGAGCACACACAGAAAACTGTAGTACCAGTCATCAAGAGTGGAGAATGACAGCTCATTAACAGCCAGGTGTTCAATATTGGTGGCACACATCCTTAGAAATGACAATTGGTATTGTGCTGCAACAAACGCTAGCTATACTTGCCAGTTCTTAAGCTATACCAGCAATATATGTCAGGAAGCCAACACTGTAAACTGAAAAATATATTGGTCACGTTATCAACATGCAGTGATGTTCCATCACTAGGGCTGTATCATTATTTTGACTGGAAAAAGATGAAACAATGTTAACAGCATCATTAATATCTGGTCTAGGTTGAGGAGCTTCTTATAATGGGATGCTCAGCAAGTCAATGTATAATCTCCCCTTCTTGCAAGGATAAGTATCCTTTGACCTTTATTTACAACACAGGGAAAAGGAAAAAAAGGAGCAGTACAGAAATTGTTCTAATGCTGTCTGTTAAGTTACCTTTGGGTCATTGTGAATCGTAGCATACCTGTTCAGTTTTATGTTGGCAATCCAGTCACAGAAGGTACAGTACACTTTATAACAGTAACCATTTGAATAGATCACTATTGTAGTAGCATAAGACTATATGGGACATGTCCTGCTTTTCAGCGCCTTCCTTATGCACTGTACAGCCACTCGCGCATGAGTATACTGGTATGAGAAGGATGAATGGACACCAAATAAAAGCCTTCTTGCCCTAAGGAGGGAGGCAAAATGAACCTATAAACCTAAAAAACAGTTGCTTAACAGCAATCATTCTAAACTCATGATTATCCAGGCACTCTTCTATTTTCTCTTTTGTACTCTAGCCTTGCTAATTACTTCTTAACCAGGTCTCTTTTTTTTAAACTTCAATTTTATTTTATCCCCCTCACTAGCTATAACTTCTGCAGTACTTTCTATCTTCCCTGACAACTATTCTCGGATAATTTCCACTACCCATTCCTTAAATTTTTCTCTTTTAACAGGTAGGAGGGGAAGCAACAGTCTCTCACCTTTACTTCATTACCTTGAATTTTTATCTTGGTAACTGCTGGCACATTTGAAATGGTTATTGGATGTGTGGCAAAGTTCTCAATTAAATGCATGTTCCTGTGAAATACAATTTCTGTCTAGTCTAGCCCAGTTATCGCACCTTTGGGAATATATAAATTCCGAGTTTTTCCTACTGAATTTGTATCTTTTATACCAAATATTTTCATAAATTTCTTCAGAATCTTCTCTCATTATATTTCCCTTTTAGGTCCCCAGCTATAACCTCATTGTTGAAAATCAAATTCCATTCCCCACCTATAAGTAATACTCTCTGCTGAAATTTGATTTCTCCCCAAGATGTTAAGCTCCAGAATAGCAGTTTTAGGTGGAATATAAATACATGCCAATGTCATACTAATCCCTTGCCAGTAGCCCTTAATACCACAAATCTGCTATTATCTTTTTCTCCTCTTCTTTCACTATTGGAGCTCCTACAGCTATAAGTGTTCTTTTCCTTTCTCCCTGATATTCTGCTGAATATCCATCTTGAAATCCATTATCAAATTCATATGCTCAATTCTTTCCAAATGTGTCTCCTGTAGCATTGCTATTTGCACTCAGATTTTCTTAATCTGATTATTCTTTCCTTTTTGTCCACACCTATCAGACCATTCACATTCCAAGATAATATGGAAAGTGTATCCATTATAGTAAGTCATTATGAACACCTATTATATATGACAGCTTTTTGTATCTCCAGGTTTTGTGATGCATACACCTACTAATGTTTAGCAGGTTAATCCTGTATACATTTTTTTCTTAGCAAAATTGGAACCTTTGCCACATTTTACAAGACTTTGTTTTAATAATAACCCTCAAAAACACACACCCAGAATACCCTTATAACATGTTAACTATGTACATCTTCAAATAATGAAATGTAACCCTCAATAGGAACATTTGTACCAAACAGACAGCTGCTAACACAGGCCATAATTAATCCGAAATTGAGGTCATCAATGCTGAGGCATGCTACTGCCTGTGGTCCCACATACACTAGTTGGTACCTGTTCTTTTTTCATCTTTATTCCCCTCCCAGATGTGAAAACAACATGCATGCTTTCAAAATACAGCGGTCTGGCTTTTTATTGGCCTAATAGGCCGTCTCCATGGAAACATGAAAGAAAAAAAATTGCAGTCCACTGCTGCAGCTTGACAGACAAGCCGAAACAATTATTGCTAAAGAAAAACTTTTCCTTATATGTAGTTATGTAGTATTCTAATACTTACTTGTTAGATTAAGCTAGGAGTCTTAATCCAGACATTTAGCTATGCAAACATAAGAGAAAACACATCAGCTCTACGTACATTATGATCTGCATACCTTTGCAACCCATTCTCACCTCAACAACCCAAAAGTGCAGCCTCTTTTTGCACTGTAGTGCCTATATTTCTTGATATCAAAAAAGGCATCTATTGTTGTCTTTTGGCTTATCCCGGGTAGGGGTCACCACAGCAGAACTCCGGTCCGCTAATGTTTGGTAGTGGATTTTTATGCGCCTTGTTACCAGCCCTGACGCACAACCTTCAACAAAGGCATGCCCATTCATGCATGCCTCCACACAGAAGACGATCTAGCTGAGAATCAAATGTCACAACTTCTTGCTGTAAGGCGACAATGCTACCGCAGCACCACTACCGCGGATATAAAAAAAAAAAGGCATCTACTAACTTTAGTAAATTTATCACATACAAGAACTAAAAACACTTCACTATAAAACATGCAATTTATATTGTGAAAAGATTCATAGAAATACTGTTAAGAATAGAAATTGTTTTATTTTGTTACCTTTTTCCTTCTTCCTCTCCCCTCAGTGTTATTCCAAACATTAATGAATTGAAACAAATGCTTTGCACTTCCCACAAGTTTATGTCAACAGAAGATCACTCTATACATTCTTATACAGCTGTATTTCACAAATGCAACTGATTATTTGCAGTCTCACATTTATTCACCAATTGTTGCGGCTGATCTTTTTCCTGTTCATCTTCATCATCCTACTCCAGATTCCAGTTCAATTCCAAGGTACTCCCAATTCTTCTAGTCAACTCCTGTGCTTTTCTCTGCCTCTCATGCATTTTCCTTTGGAATAGTGGAAAAGGTTTTACGGGCAACATTTTCTGTGTGCTTTAATAGACTAGCAAGAAGCAGAGTATATTTCTGCTTGATTGCTCATTTTTTATGGACAAACTTTTGTATTTCCTCCTAATCCTATTCTGCATCTGGAGATAGCTGGATATAGCAGCTTGAATCTCACACCTGCTTCTCAACATTCCCTGATTACTAGAATAAATGTGCTTTTCCTTCTGCTTGTAGTACAGTGAATAATCATTTTCCACACTATACTGTTGCCAGCTTTTAATAATTTGCCCTTTTGTCAATGTTGTCAGGATAAACTATTTCTGCTGGTAGGCTTGCATTGTTACTAATACAGGTTGAAGATGCTTTCTCATGGCCAGCTTTTGGAGCATACACACTGTATGCCCTTTCAATTTACACTTCCTGCTGTGGAATACTAGTTCAGTGGCTTATTTGTGTCTTCATAAAATTAATACAATCTATTCCTTCGGTACAGCAGAAAATCTCAGAATGTCCTTACATGTTCTGTCCCCTAATAAACATCTCTTTTTGAGCAGTCTCATCCTCAAACTAGCCTTTTCATTTCAACCTCTGATTTCTGCAGTTTTATCAACTCATCTGAATATCTGTTTAAATCTTCTTCCAAGAATATCTGTTTAAATCTTCTTCCATTTTCCAGCCTTTTGAAATGACAATCATTCAGTGTTCAATTTATTTTAAATCAACTCTGAGCACATTTGACTTTTTCCCTCTATATTACTAGAAGATACGTGTTGCACCAAAGCTGGAGTTTGAACTGCTTTTTGCTGAACAGCTGGAGGATTCTTCCCAGTTTTTTTTTTCTTCTCCTTTTCTAGTTTATTTTCTTTCATGCTCTTGGTTTCATCTTTTCTGGCATGCAGGCAGTGTACTTACCAGCTAGTAACTGAACTAAAACTGACAAGAGTTCCTGGCTCTTGTCTTTCAGCTTCTTTTTTTCACACGGGGAGAGCAGAGTTAAGCTGTTGATCAGTGTGGAACCATCTTGGAAAACTCAAGTCAGAGGTCCAGGTGTCTAATTCTTCCAAGGGTGACTCAGCTACCTCTTGCCTTATTAGAACTTGATATTCACCATTCTCCCCTTCAGTCAGAATAAAGCAGAGTTCTCCCCTCACAGCTGAACATGTGGATATCCTGGTCCTGAGAGGCTTCCTCATGGACCAGTTAGATCAGATGGATGGTCTGCCTGCTCCAAAATTACCACAGCGATACCATCCATCTCAGACCACTGAAAGAGGTGGACATCTAAGTCAGTCACTTCAGAAGTCTCTTTTGAAAAGTTTATCTTCTTTTTGACTGAAGGGCAATATCCATGGTATGGGATCCAGCAGCCATGGTCACACAAACCACACCAAGACCTTCCTTCATACTAACTGTTTTAATAAACAGTGCAACACTAAATGGTTTTGAGAGTAAAAGATAAACATATATCACAAGACTGAATGTTGCGACTCCCCCAAGGCAGAAAACACAGTGCAGGTGTCCTTAAGGTATCTGCCTACTACACATGCATTTTCCTTTTATGCAGACACAAGACGCTATTAAAATATTAAAATACACCTTTTACAAAAAAAAATAAGGTACCTTCCTATCTGCCCACAAACTTTACACAAAACCTGAACACTTGACCACTGCTACTGAAAGTGTTAAGACAAAACATCTAAGAGTACTATCTGCATGAATGTCAAATCTAGCAAGCATACCTTTTCCTGAAGGTGGGATTTGGTGTGCAAGTTGGGACAAGTCATTAAACATGTAAATATAAATCTGCCATCAGGGGCACAGTAATTCTGCCCATTTCCAAACTTTAAGGCAGTAAGCTTAAAAATGAATTCTTAATGGTGTTCATTGCATTATCTCACCACTATGTGCAACCTACCTCCAGCACAAAAGCATCTGCAGTTTCAGTCTGCATTTCTTCTGTCAAGAGTTTCCAGTACACCATATTTTGTTAAGAAGTTACTAGTTTTAGTCTACTCTGAAGGATCTGCTGAGCACCTGAGAGAATAGTTGAGGTGAATGCCTGGGCATGAACCACAGTAGGCTTGACCTTTCTCTTGTGACACAGTAGGCTTGACCTTTCTCTTGTGACACAGAAGAGCAAAGATGTAAGGTTGAATGCATGCTCTATATTGTCAGGAGGGTTAGACCAAGGATTGTTTCAAGTGATTAGAAGAGGTTTATGATCCAATACTGATACAAAACGGCGTCTGTGTAAGTACAAGTAGAACTGCTTTTAACTTCAGACAATTGTCAAGGCGTGTCTCCCAATTTGAGAGAAGTGGTGTTCAACAGTGGAAATGGTATGACTGTCATAAGCAAAGGTACTTTTGCAGGGACCAGGTGTTTGCAAGAGGATAGCATCATTACTGACTGGATTAGTACTCATTACCAGTACAATATATTTAAATGGTTCAAATTAAAGCCACAATAGAAGAGCTTAGGCATTATTTAAGTTTCTGTAAGGAAACGTCTTGCAATTATGCCAATTGCCACTATCCAGCTTTCTTGGTGATTACACTAAAGGGTTCAGTAATTGCAGAAAACAAAATTCAAAGGGATCTCTATGCAAAGAAAGATATACAATGCTGTTCAATCAGCTGGAGATGGAATGGTGTACTGTGTAGGGAACAGACATTATTTGGCTCTATGGAGGTGCTACATATGCTGAGGTCTGTCATATTATAAATGCCCTCAGTGAGGGTTTTTCATACCTCATATGCCTTGTAGGGCAAGTTAGAAAGTAAGCAGAATTAATGACATGCTAAAGCATTTACAAAAGTGAACTCTAGTACATACATTGCTGATAATGTGTTTTTTGTGATGTTGTTGCAGGTGATACCCTGTACAGAAGTACAGCTTGCAAAATGCTGTGACAATTAAAGCCATGAATTAGATCACACAGAATAGGAGTTTGTTGCATTTTCTTGAAAAAGTCATGCTACCCTGAGAAAATCTTCATTGCTCTTCTCAAGATAAGATCTTCATTGCTGAGGTGGTTGGCTGAAATGGGTTTTCAATATTGTCATCTTAATGATGTGGTCTTCAATTATATGGTGTTTCAATGATCAGAAGTAGACCCCTTGAAATATATCCTGATCCTCAGAGTAACTGATCAGTGGTCTTTTATATCTAATAGTAGGAATCTGCTTTTAAAACTAAGTTCAAAATTTAAGTAAGTCCCTACTGTTCAGCAATATGATAGCTGAAAAGGGTGTTGCCAGTCTACTTTACTGCATAGAATGCAGTGGGGAAGTACACAAGTATACAGATGACTAACACTGGTAGAACTGTGCTTATGCGGTTATTGCTGGGTAATGTTAATTGCATTTGTATAATTTTCACATCACTAGAGCCACTTGTTCCACTGTAGTCCTAAAATGCTCTAAGCAACTTTAATGTAAACAATAGGGACAGCAACATGGTGTAGGTCCATAGTGATTAGTGGGCACTGATCATCATTTCCAACATTTTTAAACCTTTATTGAATTATCACTTAAGACATCCACAAACATACATTTATATAAAAGAAAACAAACCACATTAACATGGTCACAGTTACAAAAATACATCACATATTTTTGCATGATTATCAATCCAACATTACATAAATTTCTCAATTCCTACTTTCCCTTAAACCTCACTCTTCCCAAAAAACATTATTCTGCATGTATTGTTCCCAAAAATTCCATTTTTTTTCTATGTAATTTGCTCCTACCCTTTTCTAAAGATCTCATTTCCAGTTATTTTATTATGTTAAAATGTTTACTAGTTCAAATACAATTGGTTGAGTTTGATTTCCATTTTCTAGTAATTGCTGTTTTGGAAGCCACCAGAATTAAACTTAAAGCTTTACTTTGCTTAGGCCATTCAGATCAAGTAACCTAGCTCAAATAAATCATTTGTTTAGTTATATCCATTTGCTCAGCCAATATTTCTGACAGAATACTCTGTGGGGAATTTTTAAAGTCTGCTAACTCATTACACTCCTAAAACATATATTGCCAGTTACCCCTTCTTCCCAATCACACCTCCAACATTTACCCTACCTGAGGAAAAATTATTTGATCTGTTGGAGTACAACACTATGTAAACACTTCAACAAAAATCTTAAATCTTCTAGACTGTGTTGCATACTTGGGAGACATGCATACATCCGCCCATGGTCTCCTTGTGAATTGCTTAACTAAACTGTCTTTCCAAACTTTTCTGACCTCTTCTGATTCTTACATCTATTGTGCAATAGTTTATATACCCTACTAATCATCCCTTGTTAAACAGGAGCTTGCTCTACATTCAGTTAAAAACTCTGCCAGACCATGTCTTTCACTTAGGATTCCCCTATCCCTTTCTCTTTGATATCAGAATATGCACAATCCATGACAGGGAAGTGAGTCTCCAAGCCTGCAGTCCAAATGGCTTATTGGCCTCTACCCATTCTATTAAATTTTCCCCACTAGTTATCTGCTCCCAGTACCTTGGGTCCCTTGCCAGTTTTCTCCAGCAAATTCCAGGCCCCTTGACTATCTTCTGTACCCCTAATTGCAATCATCCCTAATGGCAGAATTTCCTTTCTTGTGTTGACTCAGTTTCTATAATAATGTTTACGGCTCTCTCTGATTTAGATTTCAACTAACAATATAAGATCACTGCAGAAAAGACCTCTGCTCACTGTGTGCTTGCTTATTTTCTAATACTGTGTCAGCAAAAGGACACCAATTTGTCATAGGTTTTAACTTTTTTGGTTACCTTCTGAAAATATTAAACACCAACATAACAGTATGCAGTCGAGACCAGTGGTAGCACAACAGCAAAATGTTGCATTAATCAGCATAAAAAGGGAACAACAACTCATTACTATTCACATCTATGCACTAATGGTGGGTGAAGGAACCAATTACAGGTTTGAGCTTTTCAGTCTTTGTCAATATGCAACCAGAAACGGGATACTATTAGAAAAAGTGTCATGAGCCTTTTGGTTACATGGCTCAAAATTAGTACTCTCATATCACAGTAAAAACTATTAGAAATGTCAGTATCAGAGTAGTAACAGATAACCAATGGTAAGTGAGATTCATATGTAGGGAGAAAGGAAGAAAGGTCAGCTGAACAATGGACTCTATTGGCTCTTACCTCCTGCAAGTCTCTTATATTCCACAAATGAGAAAAAAAAAGTTCCATAAAGTTGTAGCATTAAGTAGGGAAGGCAGACGATGAATAGGTCACTTTGTACTGCTGAAATCATCCAGCGAAGCTTTGGTCCAAAAAAATTTGAATGGGTAAGACAGTGCTCTCTCTGGTTTTTAACCTCATTTACAAAAAAGAAAAAAGGTAGAATGGTTACTGAAATCAGATATACATCTCAGTACCTCTACTGTGTAGTTTAATAACAGCCCCCTCAATTCTGAACTTTAGTCTAAATATGGAACAAATTGGAAGACTTATAATTTGACTAAACCTTCACCCAAGGCCATCAGTTATAGGAGACTCTTTGTATTGGGGCATCCAAGCTTAAGGATGCTAGCATTATGATTTCCCACCATAAGATGTGATAAACCCAAGCTGGCAGGATGCCTAGGGCTTGTTTTGAGACATTCTAGCAAAATGGATTACTGCCAGTGTTCACAGACTACATGTTGATGTATCAACAATACATTTATACAAGCTGTTTTGGGAAATGTCAATCAACCATAGACAACACCTGAAAACATTTAAATATTAAAAAAAATATATTTTGTGTGGGGGCTTTACCTCTAGTACCACTTTGAAGAATATAAAAGTGAAAGGACATGGAGTTAATAATATACAATACTCGACCAGCCTAGAAGAATCTGGTCTCAGTGAAGCACTTTTGATTATGAAAGTTTCAGCAATGAAAAATTGGTGTTTTAAGAGTACCCTCTAAGGTGTTTGCTCCACAATTCTCAGATTTCTAAGCAATGCTTTTATGTTTTTTGACTAAAAACAATGATCAAATTGACAAACATCTAAACATGTTGCATAATGAATTGGAAATCTATTCACTTTTTTCCCTCCAGAAGAAGCTGAAGCCATCAAGGTAAACCATGGTATCAAGGGCAAACTGACAGTTTTAGAGATAATGACATTTAGAAGTACAGGAATGTTCACAGAGAAAGGAGGTATAAGGAATGAAAGGCAACTTGTTCACATTTAAGGATATAGGTTATCCTGGTTTTGAGCAATGAGAGAGAGATTTTAGCTAGAAAGTCTGAGTGGTTTTGAAAGATGGGAGTGTGAGTAAAGACCTAGTGGACACAGGTAAGGAACTCCAAGCCTTAACCTTGTATGAGTATAGACAAAGTCCAGCAGATTTGCTAGGTTATAGACAGGAGTTTTTGGTCACTGGATTGCAATGACCAATTTTTACAGTCTTGGACTGCAATTTTACTTAGTTTGATGGTGAAATATACAGGCAAACTCATGGTGTAGCCACGAGGGTAGCTTCCTCACCTATCTGCAAACTTGATATTATATACCTGGGACAGAAAAATTGTGTTCATTTTTAAACACTACAAGCTGTACCTATGATTTTTGGATGACATCTTTATCCTATGGGAAGATGGAAATTAATTAATGGATGAATTTTAGTTATTTGAATAATTCTACCACATTTCTGAAATTTACATTTCAATTCACTAAATCTATTAATTATCTTGACACTATTGACAATACACCAGTTAATGTTTGTTCCAACATATACAAGAAGCCCATGCCTAGTTATTCTTACTTAAATTTTAAAAGTTCCCACCCTGTAATCCGCAACGAGAACCTTGTCAAGGGACAGTGTATTAAGCTGGCAAGAATGATCTCCAGTAAAGTAAGAGGATACACCAAGACCATGGTAGAAGTTATAACTAAGCAAGTTGTAGAACAATAGGATTTATATTACAAGTCCCTGATGGGGAATTATTCAATGGCAAATAGGCTAAATGCATTACCCAGTGAATTTAATTTTACACAAGAAAATTCCCTTAAAAGAATAAGTTTTCCAAAATTATAAAGCATATTATTAAAAATTTGGATATTGTAAGAGAAACCCTTCCATTTCAACCATTGTAGGTTACCAGCCCCATGCAAATCATTCCACTGCAACCACTGTAGGTGACCAGCCTCAATCAAGCCCTTTAATTTCAACCATTGTAGGTGACTAGCCTCATGCAAACCCTTCCATTTTAACCACTGCAGGTTACTAGCCTCATTTTGTATACAAGACAGCTAAAACCTGAAGTTGTTCTTTTAGTTTTTCCCGGTTAGGAGTCGCCACAGCAGAATTCCCATCCGCTAATGATTGGCAGTAGATTTTTACGGTGCCAGCTCGACACTCAACCTTCAATGAAGGCACACCCATTCACCCATGTCTTTTGAAGGCCACTCGACCACAGGGAGGACATGCAGACTCCATACAGAAGGCGCTCCAGCAGAGAATCGAACAGGAGAACCTATCGCTGTGAGGTGACAACACTACCGCTGTACCACCGCAGCTTACTAGTGATTATTCAAAAAAGACCTTAGAAACTTTGACTTTTGAGCTACAGGTAGGACAAGGAAGTGTGGGCACTATAAACACTACCACAACATTTATGAGAGGGAATATATACAATTATGACAATTTTAAGGTTAAATTACAAAGTGTCAGTTGTGGCACTAAAGATGTGGTGTATATTGCGGTGTGCCTGACATGTTCCAGTTTTTATACTGGAAAAACAGAGCGTTATTTTAGAAAGAGAATTTATAAACACATAACAACCAAGTCAGGTAACAACACACTGTATAAGCACTCTTCAGTTTGTGCCACATTCAAAAAGCTCCACTTTCCTATTAAGTGAATTACTATTAACCCTAAAAGAGGTAGTTTGGAGACCAAGCTGGCATATATAGAACTATACTGCCAGTTAAAATTGAACGCCATGAATCTACCTGGGTTAAACGATAATGTGCCAATATTCCCAGTTCTAAAAATATGGGGAGCAAACTTATGAAACTGACAAGGTATTCATTTATGATGTACACTTCATCTATACATATTTTTCAGAATATTTACTATACTTTAAATATAAATTATATATATATTTTTTTATTTATATTTACACACATTTAAGTGATTATTTTCACAAACCTAGTTGGGGTTTATTTTTTTACTGGCTTGTGTCTAACTCCGACATCATTTGATGAAGTGTGGTTAAGTTGCTTCATTTGATAGGCTGATGAGTTAACTCGTTTGACCAATAAAAGAGCTTAAGGTGTCTGATGGAACGGAATATATTAACGTTTCAGCTATCTGTTCAGTTCTGAAGTATGTGAACAAAAATGAAGAGTTTAACAATTTGTATTTGCACGTGGATTACTTTAAATTCCCGACACCATTTTTCTAAGCTAAAATATCACCAATTATATCTATTGAACTCCTTACAAACCTAAAAAACACTAAACCTCCCTTCTTAGATAATTTAATAACTTACTTCGCCAAAATATCTTTGCAAAGCTTTCTTTACTGAAATTGAAGAATTTTAACTTCTTCAATCTCCCTTCTACAGTACCAATCCATTTACGTCCTGCAAGACTTGAGATACAAGAATTGTAACAGTTGATGCAAATGTTTGACTGTATCTACCCGTCTTGTAATTATGCTTACTTTTTCTGCGAAGAAACGTACTATTGTTTTTCTGAGAACTGTCTGAAATTTAATTCAGAAAACAAACGTGACATAATGGAGCTTTTCTCCCAGCCACCGCTGAAAACGGGCTCTGCCCAATCCAACTCTTCCCGGACAACAGAGATAAGCAAATAAAGAAAAAACCCACTGGCGAGTTTGTCTAGTTCAGGTTCATTTCAGCGTATACCTTCCACTCGGGGGGGGGGGGGGGGGGGGGCGAGATATCTGCTCGTGAAACCAATAAAGAGCAATCAATATAACTGGCACACAACAGACTAGGTAGCTATAAAGTAATCCTTAAACAAGCAATTGGTTACGCCACAGAAAACCAAATATGCCGACTGCAAACATACCTCTGCGTTTTTATTATAAACGAGAAGCTTTTTGTTTACTCTACACAAAACACTAATCTTAATTTAACGCATTATTCTACATCAACTAATGCAGTACAATTATTTGTTTAATCGCGTAGGGATCCCGAAAACTCATGAGGTAAGTTTTTTTGGACGTCGAACATACCTCTCAACTGTCCAGAGTTTGCTTTATACTTTTGGTCGATTTCTCAGAAATGCTTTGCTTGCTGGCAGACAACAGGCAAATCTTTCGGGAGGAAAGTCAAAAATAACGACAGGTATTTGAGTTTCAGGCCTCATAAGCTTCAGCTTATAAGAGCATATTTTTTAAATTATTGTCCCTATTTTGGGCCTTTGCTCCCCCCCCATGTATAGCATTGTCCAGATTTCTTGTTCTAATAGATTGAAAGTTATTATATCAAAGTTACTCAAACCAGTTTACCTTTCCATTAATCATTTAAAGACTACAGTATTATAATCTATATGTAGTAGACTACTACCACATCTAGACGAAATCCAACTATCTCACACCACCAGATTGAAAACTTTACAGTTAACTTCCCTTCTCTATGATGGGCTAGAAAGTAAAATGCTTACTGCAGCTACCTGAATGCCTTCACCCCGCCCCCGGTAGCTGTGTTGCCGTAGTGACTAAAAAGGGTTGCGTGCTGACGCTAGAAGTTATATGAGCGCGAGCGGCGGGATCTCGTTCCTTTTTTACCGCCATCCAAGCGGAGCCTTTTTCTTATCATAGTCATTGTGTAATACAACGGATCTAAGTACCGTTGCTAATCTCCGGTAAGATCTTGGTTTATGTTGATTTATTGTAGTTTAGTTACATTAAGCGGTTGTCACAAAAGGACTGTAGTTAATTGCTTCTGCCTGACGCTGTTTTTCTGTCTCCTGGGGTAAGGCTGAGTATCAGGGCGATGCTGTGCTCATGAGCAGCCATTGAGCTATACTTCTCTATTAAGTTCTCGGTATTTATCAGAGAGGATTGTATATGCGGTGCTTTCATTTGCTGATGGCCATGGTAGGCTGGGTGCAATAGAGTTCTGTTCCGAGTACTAATAGACTATGCGGAGGCTTGAAGCATAATGTGATCTATGCATATATGTGGATGGGAAGCTTATTGTCATCACGCTGTATTGGATGATCTAAAAGGTGTGCGTGTTAAAACGCAGAACCATTTCGCACTTTCGTTTACTGGACTGCCCTGATTGTCAACCATGATGACAGCTGGAATAGCGTGTTTTATTTAGAAATTCTCAATCCGTTTGCGTGGTCCTCCGCTTGATGGGTGGGGGCTAATATAGCTCTTAAATGGCACGCATGCAGTGTTACGAGTTTAGCCTAGTATGCAGAAAGTATGGACATGCATAAAATTATAGAAAAGTAAACTGTATGTTATTCCATAATTCGGGGAAAGGCCTACACCAGTAGCATTTTCCCCGTATTAAAAGGAACGACACCACTGCCGCGCGCTAATCATAGCGGTGCGCGAGGGGTGTCGGCAGTACCACGTGGGACAGCATTGTAAACCTGCTGCATGTAGGCCACTTTAGTAACTACAGCATTCTGTGAGGGAGTTGTTGGTATACATTCTGTCTTCTATCCCACCCCTGGAGTTTTATTATGCAAACAAGGTGTCCCTCTTGTTTTTGAAGTGTAGTGCGAGTGATAAGACACACGAGGAAATTCGAGTTTCAGATAAAAAGTGGAACTTGGCATGTGAGGCATCTGTCAAATATTTGTGTTCTACTGCATTGAGGGAGTACTTTTGGTGACGGCCTCTTTCCAGTCCTGATTGTTACTGTGATGGTGTTTAGTGTCTAATTAGTGCACATATAATGTGCTTATCCTTTAATACGCCACGCTGTAATTGTGAGGAAATGTGGTTAATAGTTGCTTAGAAGTTAATATATGCTAAGTTGTGACACCAGAAATTTTAAAGGTATAGCAAATTAAATGTTTCTAAGTTTGCGATGTTTGTGGGCTGGGGACATGAGTGTTGAATTTGTGGTAGCGTTCTTTCCCGTACTGCAGTTTGTTTTTCCTTAAATACTTTATAAAATGAAATGGATCAGAGGAATTGACTATTTTACTTTTGTAAATTTGCAAAGTGCCTTTAGGATTTGGGTGTACTTCGTGGATCCTTTTTTCTTAAAAACTAAGTTCTTTGTATGAAGAGTCTAAAGTATGAAGAGTCTAAAGTAATAAAGTTAGCGTGATAAATGTAGTATTAGTTGCACAATACAATTTGTAGTAATTGGCAAGTTGCAGTTGTGGATGCAGTGAAACCAACTGTAGTGTGGATATGTAGTATACTGTAACAAATTGTTTAACTCCACTTCTTGCATGCCCTACATATTTTCTGTGCATATAATGTAGTGCAAAGGAAATGAGACTCAAGCTTTTGATGTCAGATTGTGTATTCTTATTGACATGAGTACCTGTCCCCCCCCCCCCCAAGGGCAAGGGCCACTCGTTAAAATGCACAAAAAGTGGTGTGCCCATTATCAGAATGCTTACTGGCAGAGGGGAAAAGGGTGCACTTTGGTCAGTTTTTTCAGAACTTGACAACTTTCTACCAAATCATATGGTTGTAACTTACCTTTTCTGTTTGATTTTAGCTGTCTTATTGAGTTTGGCTATGTTTCAGAGAATTGGTAACTATGGAATATCTAAAACATCTTAATGTGTTCAGAATTGTGCATCTTCATTTTTTTTTTGTTGCCAAGAGACTGTCTCTTGCTTTACATTGAGAATGTTTGTACTGTCCGATTTTAAGTGGAGAGTTCTTTAAGTGGAGAGTTCACTATTTCACTTCTGAATAGTGAAGTGTGCTGTGTACACAATTTTAGTGCATTTATATTACAATTTTTTTGTAAAATTGTATTAATATAGCATACACAGTTTTCCCAGGACTAACTGTTGCTTTGGTTTTAACTGGTGTTAAAACACTTGTTTATCAAGTCAACCTTGTATTAACATAAAGAATTTAGTTGTGTGTGCGCACATGCATGTGTATCTTTTGTACTGTAAGAACTTTGTAGCATATTCATTTTTCTTTGTGGTCGTACTTGCTAATGTTGCTTGCTTGCAGTTTATGCAGCTGTTTAACTGCCTATTTGCTTTCTCAGACTGTTGCCTCTTCATTGCATTTCCTATGGCACCTTGTAATCTTCACATGGTCTGGGTAGTGGCTGAAGTCCTTTCCAGCAACCTGCTGACTTTGGTATTAAAAGTATAAGAATATATATGGGCTGTCCTTTGCTTCATTTGGGACTGTTGCACCTGATCGCCTGTCAGGCAAGTAAACATAATTAGGGCATGTGGTGGTGAGTGTACCAAAGGGTGAGACTGGTGATTGGAGTGGACTTCAGTGGGCATGTTGGTGAAGGGAACAGAGGGGATGAGGAAGTGATGGGGTAGGTATGGTGAGGGAGAGGAATGCAGAAGGTTAGAGGATTTTGTGAAAAGGATGGACATGGCTGTGGTGAATATAAGAGGGAGGAGCATAGGGTGACATACAAGAGTGAAAGAAGGTGCACCCGGGGGATTGTATCCTATGAAGGAGAGCCAGTCTGAAGGAGATTGGAGACTGTAAAGTGGTGACAGGAAAGTGTAATTAGACAGCATAGAATGGTGGTCTGTAGGATAATATAGGTGATCAAGGAGTGTGAGCAGTAGTGCCAAGGATTAAATGGTGGAAGTTAAAGGGTGATTTGTGAGGTGAAGTTCAGAATAAGAGTTAAGACAGGCACTGGGGGGGGCAGTATAGTTAACAAATAGCTGGGTAATTACAGCAGAGCTGATAAGGGAGACTGCTAGAAAGGTGCCTGGTGTGACATCTGGACAGAGGATCAGGACAAGGAGACCTGGTGGTAGAATGAGGAAGTACAGGAGAGTATACAGAGAGCTTGGTGAAGTCGTGGGATTGTCGGATGAAGAAAGTAGACGGGAGTATAAAGAGATGAGGCATATGGTGGAGAGGGGTGTTGAAGGCCAAGGATAAGGCCTATGAGGAGTTGTATGAAAGGTTGTACACTATAGAGGGGAAATAGACCTGTACCGATTGGCTGGGAAATGTGTGCAGCAGGAAAGGGTGATAAAGGATAGTGAGGGAAATGTTCTTACAAGCAAGGAGTGTGTTGAGCAAAAAGTACTTTGAGGGGCTGATGAATGAAGAGAATGAAAGGTTGGATTATGTGGGGATTGTGAAACAGATTAGTAAGGAGGGAAGTACAGCTATGAAGAGAATGAATGGAAAGGCTGTTGGCCCAGATGACATACCAGTAGAAGCATGGAGGTGCTTAGGAGAAATGGCAGTGAAGTTTTTAACCAGGTTGTTTAATAAAATCTTGGAAAGTCAAGAGTATGCCTGAGGAGTTGGGAAAGTATTTTGGTACCTATCTTTAAGAATAAGGGTGATGTCCAGAGCTTGTAGTAGTACAGAGGGACAATGTTGATCATTCATTGCTTGAAGTTATGGGAAAGAGTAGTGGAAGCTAGGTTAAGGGAGGTGATTAGTGATCAGCAGTACAGTTTCATGCTGGGAAAGAGCACTGCAGATGCGATGTTTGCTCTGTGTGATGAAATAGAGCAGGTCAGAAGGAGTTGCATTGTCTTTCTGGACTTGGAGAAAGCATGACAAGGTGCCTAGAGTGGCAGAGAAGTATGTAAGAGTGGTAAGGGTATGTACAAAGGTAGTGCAACAGTGGTGAGGTCTGCAGTAGGCGTGACGGATGCGTTTTAAGGTGGTGGTGGGATTACATTAGGGATCAGCTCTGAGCCCTTTCTTATTTGCAGTGGTGATGGGCAGTTTGACAGACAAGATCAGACAGGAGGTCCCATGGGCTATGATGTTTGCAGTTGACATTGTGATCTGTAGTGAGAGTAGGGACCAGGTTGCAGAGACCCAGGAGAGGTGATGTGCTCTAGAGCGGAGAGGAATGAAGGTCTGCAGGACTAAGACAATGTGTGTGAATGAGGGAAGGTACAGGAATGGTGAGGATGCAAGGAGTAGAGTTGGCGAAGGTGGATGAGTTTTAAGTACTTGGGATCAAAGGTTTAGAGTAATGGCAAGTGTGGAAGACAGTTGAAGAGTACACGCAAGGTGGAATGGGTTGAGTGTCAGGAGTGATTGACAGACTGATACCAGTAAGTGAAAGGGAAGGTCTACAAGAGGGTAGTGAGACTAGCTATGTTATATGGGTTGGAGACTGACATTGGCGAAAAGGCAAGAGTCAAATTTGGATGTGGCAGAGTTAGATGATTTGCACTGGGTGTGACTAAGATGGACAGGATGAAGTCTCTGTATATTAGAGGGTCAGCTCAGGCTAGACAGTTTTGGAGACAGCCAGAGAGGTGAGATTGTGTTGGTTTGGACATGTGCTTGAGGAGGGATGCTAGGTATATTGGGAAAAGTATGCCAAGGATGGAGCTGCCAGGTAAGAGGAAAAGAAGGCCTAAGATTAGGCTTATGGATGTGGTGAGAGGATATGCAGGTGGTTAGTGTGATAGAGCAAGATGCAGAGGACCAGAAGACATGGAAACAGATGCTCAATTGTGGCGACACTAATGGGAACAGCCAAAAGAGAAGCAAGTTTGGTGTGTCCTTGGTATTCTGATCACCCACAATTTTTTTTATTAATTTTGGGAGTCCCGTCTGTGGGAGTTCAGGCTTTCTGCAGCCTTCTCCTTGGTTTGTTTTGTGGGGAGAAGCTGCTGGTTATTCCTAGTCATCCACTGGTTTGCCCGAATAGCTGCTTGCATTGCTTAATGCAGAATTTGGCAGTGCATTGTCTTCCACACATGACCAGTGTCCGCTACTAGACTACGTGGCTTGTTTACAGTTGCACAGTTGACTGACTGGTATTGGATGAAATACTGCTGTGATGCTAGTGTTCCACCCTACCAGCTTCTACTGTGCATAATGAATGGTGTTGAAAGGTGCTATGGCTGTTGCCTGTAAAGCTACACCACTTCAACAAAACCCTGATTGGCTGAATACATCCTGAAACCACAGTCTGTTTTATGTGGGTGACGCATAAACCTAATGCTGGACTATTGGTAGCCCTTAAACTGGGTAGAATCCATTTTTGTGAGCAGTTGTATAGGCCTTCAGATATCTTTTGTTGAAAACCATGCTCATTTATAGCATCTTGTATGCCATCCCTGTAGTAGATGTGTTGAGGTTGAAGACTGCTGCAAGTGTGCATGCAACATACATTTGCTCTGTCCCACTAGTATGTCATAAGAGGTATGGCTCTCCATGTGCTGCTGAAGGACTTGCTTTTTAACATAACAGCTACTGCTTCGTGTACTTCTGTGGTATATGAAAGCTACTCACATGATGTAACAGTTGGAATGATGTCATGGACACCAGGGCTGCTTAGCATGTTTCCCTTATTGATTAGAACCCTTCATATCATGCACGTCGTGTGTTCAGTTATTTGCCATGCTTCATTCAGTTGAGGACTTCTTTTACTGGGTCACTTCCCCACTTGATTCTGCATTTTTTTCCTTTTCTTGATTTACTAGGGTAGTTTGACTGTTGTAGTACCCCCCCCCCCTTCTGTCTTGAGGTTACACTTGATTGTTTGACTCAAGTGTTGGCCATTTACTTTCGTATTTGCCTGGGATAGGTCAGTACTGCTTGCTGACGAGTGGCATATTTGAGGAGTCACAACTACTAGGGATGCCATCTGTTGAATGGGTCTGTGATAGTCATTGCTAGTGCAGCCCATGCATCAATAAAGCTGCTTTGCAAAAGACCACATTGGGTGAGCTTGTTTTCTCAAAGGGCCCTGTTTAGGGTTATTAGGAACATAGTAACATTTCATATTTGGTCTGGCCCATTAACGTCTTGTGAAATTGCCAGATGCTGACTGATGAGATCAGGGGCTGACTAGGACATCGTGCTTGGCAAGCCATACAAGTCTCTTCTGATCTATTAAGGAAGAAAGTCCAATGACCTAATCTTTCATTGATGAAATGAAACCTTTCCAGATGACACCAAATGCAGCACTGAATTTTGTCAGTAGCTCACAAAGATAAAATACACCTGTCACTGACAAGCCAGAGACTTGGTGTAGAGTGGACAGTTTCTAATCTGCTCCCTTTATTACTGGATGCTCTGATTTGACTGACATTGCTCTGATTTGACTGACATTGCTCCTTGGGAATCACTGTGGAGCTATGCAGAACCCAAATTCTTGGGATGCCTCTAACTTAGACCATAGGGCTTGCCAACAGGTCCTGTAGCTTTCAGTGCCTGCAGTCATCCTGTGTGATGCTATCCTGTTTGGTTGCTTAAAATACCACTAAGTTTGCATGAAGAAAGTGAGTGTAGTAGATTTTCATGTCCTTGCATGATCCTAAATATCCTTGCTTCTGAAACTATGCCACATGCTTGGGAGGTTTCTCATGAGATCTAGCTGGGTGGCAAGTGTTCAACGAGGTCTAGCTTTTAAAATGTGCTTGGTGTTGCCCGATTGGCCTCTGAAAGAAACTGCAGGTTGAGATCCTCAATGTGAGCAGTCCCCTGGTGTGTGTCATGTACTGAACTAAAGGGGCTGCTAGAGCAACACAATCTGCTGTTGCTGTTTGCCAGCACTTGTGTTTAAGACTGGGATACTAAGGCAGCTTTCTTTGATTATTTCTTGTGGTGCCCAAATACTGGATGCTTGTGGGCATCCACTCTTTCTAGGATAGAGGAGCCATCACCTACTGGTTTAAGCAGTGCATGCAGTCAACAACTTGGTAAGAAGTTGCTGAATGCCAGCAGTCATAACTTTCAGCAAACCTTTGAGCATGGAGATGGGAGGAGGGGTAGTGCTCCTAAGAGGCATAGTCCATGCCTTGATGGATGGTACCTTGACTGTTAACTCTCGAAGGATTTGTCATTTTTTTTTTTTTTGGCTAAAACAAATGTCAAGACAGATTGATACAGGATGTTAATATCCAGGGGGACGTGTAATGCTTATTCTAGCCTCCTACACTGTCAAAGCACCACAAGGCAGAAGGTATTTAGACCACTGTAAAAGTACCATCCATGGGGTCCCACCAGACCAACAAGTCCCCCCTCCCACCACTGAACAGGAATTTTAGGCAGATCTCAACTCAATTTTCTTAACCATAAGTTTATTTTGTAGTAATGGTGAAATCTTTCAAGCTTGTGTGAGTCTATTCAGTCTCTGTAGACAAAGTGCCCATCTTAAGGGAAGTCTAGAAATTTCATTCCCTAAGGTGGGAGCTGATTATCCGATCCAGACTCTGTTTACTGTCTCCTTTACTGCAAAGGTAATTTACTACATTAAATGAACCAAAATAGAGAACACTCTACCATTCCACTCATAGTTTCCACTTCATGTTAAGCTTGATTACTTGGCATTTTGATGCTCGGGAGTTAGGCCTCGTATACGTCAGCATAAAGTTTGCTTTGGTTGATTTCCTGTGGTTGAGCTATATTTTTTTAATGTGAAATAAAGAAAAGCTGCAAATGTATTTCCTGTGGTTGAGCTGTATTTTCTTAATGTGAAATAAAGAAAAGCTGCAAGTGTATCTTTAAGGTGTTTAAATCGGTGGCTTTTTTTAGGACATTGCAGCACGTTTCTCTTGTACCAGATGTCTATTTAGTTCCTAGCGGATGTAATTGGCAGTTGCAGTAGCCTAGTAGGTAGCACATTTGCTTGTGTTGCAGAAGGCTGTGGGTTCTAGTTCCACAAAGTAGTTGGGATAATTTTCTGTGTGGGGGGGGGGTGCCTGAGTTTCAACGCCTTTCAGCTTATCCTAGTAAGGGGTCACCACAGTGGAACAATGGTCTGCAGAATGGCAGTGAAGTTTTTATGGTGCCGAGTTGCCAGCCCAGCACCCAACCTTCCACAGAAGGCACACTCGCACATAGGGCCAACTGAGTGTCCAATCCACCTATGGCATGTCTTTGTTGTGGGAGGAAACCCATGTGACCACGGAGGACATGCAGACTCTGCACAGAAGGCATCCCAGCCAAGAATGAGAGAGTATAAAAGATGTTAAACCAAGGCCCCGTCTGTTTTGAGTTGGTAATGTAGAAGATTCCCACAAAGCTTGGCAAAGTGTGGGAAGTCCCTGGTGCTGTAACTAAATTTTCCCTAGTGACGTTAATGACTTTAACGTAAGAACATGCGTTCTACTGGAGTAAAAACTTGCTTATTGTGGGATTTGTTTGTAGTGTTGTGTAGGTGAAATAAACAAATGGTTACAAAACTGAAGTAGTGTGCTTGATTATAACAAGTGGGTAAAAAAAAAAATCCTTTTTAATGGAATAACTAAAAATTTACTATTTCGGATGGGGGTGTGTACTTTCTACTTAGTCTTTGTATATGTTTGGGATTTGGCTGTATGGGAAGTCTGCAAAAAGTTAAGGAATCAAAGGTGCCTGTAATCTGGAGAGTACATTGCTTTGATCTGCAGCATGGAAACTTATTCTCCCTTCCCAAGTGATTTTACTTGGCTAGTGTCTTAATAGCCTGCATTAGAAAGTCCACAACTGGAATTTTAATACTTAAAAAAAAAAAAAAAAAAAAACAGCAGTACTTTTCTAATCCAATTCCCAATCTACTGTCCCACCAGCCCAACCTACACAGCACAACACCCCACTATGCAGTGTTATCCTATCTCCTGAACTATTCATTGCCAATATCAACTCTTATTTAAACATTTAGGCTCTTAAGATAATCCAGTCCATGCCAAAAATGCAACAAATTTTAAGCGCTTGTTTATTCCCAATTACAAATCCTATCAGTGGGGACCGTAACCCAGTCCCCCAATTCCAGACACCCGCACCTAACCACTCCAGATGTAAACCCTAACAATCTGTCGCAGCAGCTCTGATCTGCTATTACTAAATATGGACTTAGAAGCCTACCAAAGAAAATCCATGAATTTCACACAACCCTATTCACTACTCTCCAGACAGCAGTCCTAACAAACTTGGCTAAAACCCCACTTTCAAGATAATGAAATACTTACCCAGTTTATAACATCCACAGACAAAATATGACTCGTAAACATGGTCGCTGCATAGCAGTATTGTACAAGGATGATATCAAAATTGGTTTACTATCAATGCCACCAACCTAGCTAACTTAGAAGTACTCCTCTCCTATAAACCCTAACAAGTGCATCATAATAGCCATCTGTATCCCACCCGGTAACCAACCATAATAGATTTCCTCTGCTGGTGTTTGTCTACTCTCAGCCAAGAAGCTATAGTAATGTGGGACTTTTAGAGTGGGGAACATGCTCCTCCCATAATCCCTCATTAACCTTCACAGTTTTACTACAGACTCCCAGTAGATGACAAGCATAGCTATAATCAATTATAGATTGGACTCTGGTAGTGGAGTGGGTTTGCATTGACTACAATCAGGCTGCCTTCCTGACGGCCTAAGTGATTACTTGCCCTCATGCCCACTAAAACACTACACAGCCCTTCTTAAAAAAAAAAAAAAAAAAAAAAAAAAACTACCCTCAAATCATTTGTAACAACGTCTACCTTAACTCCTTCAGAACTGTTAAATCTGTGACTGGTGCCTAGTAAAACACCTCCAACACTTCAGTACTTCAATCAAAAATTCCTCACTATCCTAAACTATCTCCCATCAGAAAGATGCAGTCAGTATACAACAGTTCAAGAAGCTATAAAACCATCCCCAGAAATTCTGGGGAGCTATTAACCAGTTAATAAAACCAAGCCACTCCACCACCCCAGCTCCATCCACAACAAACCATGTGGACAACATAGCCTCACAATTTTAATACATGCTTTATTAACTCTGTTCTATCCCCAAGAACAGCAGCACTACCCCTCTAACTATACCCACAGACTTGGAAAGTAACTCCTTCACCATCAATCCAGTACAAACCAACAGTAAAAAAAAATCTTAACTTTTGATCCGTCGCTGGTCAACTCCCTAGTGAATTTCTTAAATTAGCTGCAGACATAATCTCCTACCCAGTATCAATCAACTGGACTGTAACAGAAAAATATATCCCTAAACTATGGAAATTCTCCAAAGGAGGTACCACCACTGAATTCACAAATTACAGGCCAGTCACTATTCTCACCCATAGCAAAATACTCTCATTTCATATGTGCACAACTACTAGACCACCTCTTAAAACCATGTTTTATCCACATCTCCAACATGGCTTCAGACCAAGAAATAGAACAGCTGTAGTTAGTTTTATTAACATAATCAACCACCATGGAAATAACCTACTTGAATCATCCATCTTTTTTGACATGCCCCCTACCAAACATCAGTGAGCTAGCTGCCTTAAGCCTCCCCCAGTCTGTCTTACCTTGGTTTGTCAGCTACCTATCTGACAGCAGGCAGTTGGGTGGCAAAATGAACTTTCATCTCTGCTGCCAGTCTCCATGAGGCTCCATGGGTGTGCCTCAGGGCTCAATCCTTGGGCCACTCCTTTTCTCCAGTTTTACAAACCAACTCTCTAAAGCAACTCTACATGGAGCCATAGTCCAAGATGCAGATTTTTCCCTCGTGCAGCTCCCTCTTCCTGAACTCGTACAAGAAACAAAATAATCCTTCCTAGATATCTAACGATACCTTTCTGTCAACTGTCCCAACAAAGCTCATGCTCTTCACTAGTAAGACTGACCACAAGCCCCTTCACCATCTACTCCTCGAACAATAGTCATAGAGCAAGTTAAACATTAGCTCTGCTGTTGCAGTACAGTGACCTTTGGCAAACACTTGGTGCTAACTATCAAAAAGGTCCACTTCAAGCTAGGATCACTATATAGAATAAAAGCCATCCTAACTGACAGTCCATCTCTAGATTGCATCTGCTCTCCACATTCTTGCATGCACTACCAGTATTTACTAACCTGAGCTCTCTCAACATAGGACTGGCAAGACCAGTCAGGAGGAGAAGGTTACCACACATACTATAGACCCAGTCTCACATAGTACCATCACAACCTCAAATCATACACATAAACACACAAAGACATACTCGGCAGCTCTGATCAAAAATCTACCAAAACAGCAGAGGCCACCAAAGCAGACACCCAAACAACCACCACCTCAGAACACAACACCTGCAACACATAGACCTCACAGTCAGTGTCAGTCACAGCCCTTAAGGCCAAGCACAATGCCAGACACACTAGTCATTGGTGACTCCATAGTCAGACACACTGACATCCCGCTCACCAGACTGAGTAAGGAGAAGGTCACAGTAAGCTGCCTGTCAGGCGCTATAATCCGCCACATAACGCAAGCACTCAGGTCTCAACAGCAGGTACAAATACGACTCAGTCATTGTCCACGCTGGTGTAAGCGACCGGAGACGTACCTCCTTGGACTACATGAAAAGAGACATTGAGGAGCTCTCTGATTATGTAGCCCAGGCAGGTATGACCCTGACCTTGAGCAGTATCCTACCTTCACCAAGAATGATGCCACAATACAGAAATAAGATCAGCTTTAACAATTGGCTTAAACTCTGGTGTCATTCAAAGGGGATCCAATGTCTGTCTGCCTGGGATGACATGCTGGACAAGCCACGCTGCTTCGCAAGGGACGGCTTGCACCTGTCACCCCTGGGATTCTGGATATTGGCAAAGGCTCTTGCCACCCCCATAGTGCCTTTTTTAGGCAAGGCTCAAATTCTAAACCTACCACCCTAGAACACAAAAAAGGAAAAAAACTAAGGGTAATGCTGCTCAATGCCAGAAGTCTAAATCTCAAAATGCACGTACTCGAGGCCCGTCTCAGTATGGAGAACATCGATGTCTGTGCATTGACAGAAACCTGGTTCAAGGCTCCTGAGAGCACCCCAGCACTATCAGGTTTTACCTCTTATGCGTTCCGGCCCCAAAATCCGGACAATACCAAGAAAGGAGGGGGGGTATCCATATTCATCAAGGACACCCACACCTCAAGACTGGTGGCAATGCACGATGCATCGGAGACCATTCAGGTGCAATTAACCATAGGCAAGACTGCTCTGCAAATTGTAGCATGTTACAGGCCACCCTCACAAACTCAGGAACCTCACATGGCCTTCCTGAAAACACTAGAGGGATAAATGTATCACCAAACACCATCATACTAGGTGACTTCAATTACCCTAATATAGACTGGGAACACTACTCAAGCCCAAACACCCTAGCCCAAAAGTTCCTGGAATTCATAAACTCAAATGCCATGGAACAACTAGTCACCATCCCACAAGAGGAGAAAACATACTTGATCTCATCATCACGAACATGGGAGCACAATGTTCAACACCGGAAGTATACCCCTCACTGGTGAGATCAGATCACAAACTAATCTCGCTGGAGGTCCTCATCCCACCCCACCTGAAATAAAAAAGACCACAGTAAAGAACTTCTAAAGCCGACTTCACACTTCTAAAGACTAGTGTGGTCTCCTTTAAGGCCCCGAGCCATGGAAAACAGTACTCAAGCCGCTGAATCACTTACAAATGCCTTCTACCAGCACCTGCAGGACTGCATGGATAAGGCAATCCCAAGCAAAACAAAGACTCTTTGTACCAAAGGCAAGCGTCCAGTCTGGTGGACCCCAGCCATAAACAAACTCTACAACAAAAGGAGGAAGCTACTACAAGATAGAGCAAAATCCTTAAAAGGTAAGACACCCTTGATCACTATAAGTAAAAACTAAGAGCTCTCATAAAATCATCCAAAGCAAATTTTGAGAGAAAAATAGCTAAAGACTCAAAAGACAATCATAAGGCCTTCTTTAGCTATGTTAGAAACCTGGGAGGAAACTCCCAGATATGCTCAGAACTAGTTCAAAATGATGTGAAGATTACTGATCCTACAGACATTGCCAACATACTGGCTGACAGGTTCAGTGCAAACTTCTCCCCAAAAGGAGAGATATCTATACCAAGCGATTGCAGCCCCCAAACATCTCCAACGCCCAAGTGAGAACTGCTCTCTCCAAAGCAAAAAACACAGCATCCATGGGACCTGATGGTGTCCCTGGCTGTGTGCTCCACGAACTCAACCAGGAATTAAACCCACAGCTAGGACAGCTGTTTAATCATAGTCTTACCTCTGGATACGTACCCAGGGAGTGGCGCACTGCAACTGTGGTCCCACTTCACAAAGGCGGTGCCTCCACCGACCCTGGAAATTACCGGCCCATTAGCTTGACAAGCCTTATCTGCAAAGCCATGGAGAGGATCATAATGGACCTCATAAATAAAGACATAGGGAATTTGCAGACTTTGGATCCATCCCAGTTTGGCTTTGTCAAAGGCAGATCATGCCTTCTAAACTTGGTTGACTTATGCGAAACAGTCACCAAAGCTATTGATGAGGGAAAGGCAGTCCATACAGCCTACCTCGATCAGGCGAAGGCCTTGATACAATACCCCACTCGGGTATCATTGAAAAACTCATCAGCTTAAATGTTAACCCATACATCACAAGATGGGTTGCAAACTGGCTGAGTGACAGAACCCACAGGGTCAGAGTTGCTGGCGCCATGTCAGACTCAAAGCCTGTCACAAGTGGTGTACCACAGGGCTCAGTCCTGGGCCCACTCTTGTTTGGCATCTACTTTTCCGAAGTACAAGCAAACACAGGAGGGTTATGGCTGACAAAGTTTGCAGATGACTGCAAACTGGGCGCCATAGTAGAAAACACATCTGACACAGATATCCTTCAGAAGGGTCTCACAGAAACAGATAACTGGTGCCAGAGCCATGGCCTAAAGTTAAATGCCAAAAAATGCATAGTCATACCCTTCGGGAAAAACAAGGTTACCCCTAGCTACCAAATAGGTGGCAATCCACTGAGCACAGAAGAAGTTATCAGGGACCTGGGGACCCAGGTTGATAGTAGTCTGTAATTTGACACCCATGTAGCTAAAGTAGTTAGGAAGACCTTCTACATTGCCCACCTTATCATGAAGGGATTCTCATCTAGATCAAGGGAGGTCATAGTCTCCTATACTCATCACTCATCAGACCAATGATAGAGTACAATGCTCCATTCGGAATGTATCTGACCCGACACTTGCAGCAGCTGGAGAGGCCACAAAAGTTCCTCACCAAAAGGATAAAGGGTCTCAAACATCTGTCCCATGCTGCCCGACTGAAAGAACTCCAGCTCTATTCAGTCGCTTACCGCTTGCTCAGAGGTGACCTTTGCCTAACATACAAGGCCATGTCAAACCCAGATTTGATGAATATGCTTCACCTCAAAAAATCTAGATCCGTCAGAGCCACAAGGGCAGGAGACTTAAACCTCGACACGGCTATTAATAGGACGTGCTGGAGGGATAGATTCATCACCCAAAGACTCCCTATGCTGTGGAATAAAATCCCGGTATATGTGAGGCAGAGCACCTCGCTGGCCTTGTTCAAGAGAAATCTTGACCAATGGATGGGAGATCGCAGATATACCCCAGGGATTACCTCAGTGTCACTGCTCGACAGAGGCACAGCAAAATAATGGGTATAGTTCCCCATACTAAAGGGGTGGCGTAAGCCACAAAACTATGGGCTAGGCTTGTAAATGCCCTCGGGCAGATAGCCTAGTATGAACCTATAAAAAGCAGACCAAAATTGGAAACGTGCTCTCCACACTCTTGCATGCATTACCAGTATTTACCAACCTAAAAAGCAGACCTAAATTGGAAACATGCTATAACAAAGTTAAATTTGCTGCAAACCTTCTATCCAGGTCACACCAGCGCTCAGCACTACACCATGTAAAATGGCTGGAACTTATTCTAATCTGCTTACCCTTTAACCAGCTTGCCTTGGCACACTCCATCCTACATTACCCAGACAACTGTCCAGCCCTTGGTGACCTTATCATACCCTGTACCAACTGCTGACCTGAGTCTCCCAAAAATTCCTAGTGAAGGTAACTGCAACCAGCAACAGCCATGGTTAACCCATAATCCAACAAAATATCAAAATGTTTGAGTACTATGCCTCAAAAAAAAATAATCCAAATTCAAGATTAAGAACACCTAAGATACTGGGCTGTGCTCCTGCACTAAGCCAGGCTAAAACTGGGCTGTGCTCCTGCACTAAGCCAGGCTAAAACTGGGCTGTCGTAGGTTCATAGATTAGTACTAAGCTAACTGCCCTTGCGAGCCATTTTAAGCCTAGCCAATTATCCCCTGAGACTCAAACCCTCCACCATGTGTTTGTAAGGCAGACACCTTGACCATTAGGCCTCCCTCCCTACCCACTCGCTTCAAATCTTCCACTGAATCTACATTTTCCTTTATTTTTATCTACTTTTCTTTCTAACCAGAAAAACATATGATGCATCTTCTATGCATCAGTGATTACATCTGCATGTAATTATCTGTTTAACAATGAAAATGCCTTAAGCTTATTTATATGGTCTAAAAATGTTTCTTGTATTTGTATTGAAACTCCACTTGGACTAGAGTCCAAAGCTTATTCCTTGTAAACTCAGTCCTGCAGATGGCCTTGTTGGCTTTCATCCACCACAATGCATCTTCCTCTTCTGTGGCATGTCATCCTATGTATATTAGCCTTGATGTGGTAGGACTATCAACAATGGGTAGGTGATAGAGGGGGTTGTAATGTACTGGCTTCTGATCTTGTAAGCCTTGGACTACCAGCAAGAGATTTGATTAGAAATGTACCACACAACTGCCATGTGTTAGAGGTATCTGAATCCTGTCTCCATTTTGCCCAGCTGAGAAGTGTGGGGTAAGGGACATGCCCACATGGCATGTTCTGGCTGCACCTCATGTTACTGAGAGCCTAGTTTCTTGATGCTTGGACTGAGCAGGTACCTGTGTTTGACAGCAAGTTTTCTGCTCCTTGTTGGCAAGGTTGGAATATAGTACATGTTGCTTTCCTGTGTTTCAATGTTTTGAGTTTTCGGTATTTTGAATTTTCATTATTTTGGTCTGTTTTGAATTTCAGCATTATGGGCTTTTTATGTTGTAAAGTGAATCCTAATTGAGCTATATTTGAGGCAGCTACCACAGGTGACTTCAGAATTCTGTTTTGGCACTTTGGGCACTACTACAGACAGGTTGTGAAAATGCTATCTGTTTTTTTTGTGCTATTCTCAAACTGTACCTTAAGGTAAAAAGTAATAACCAGCAGCTTAATCCAGTTTATTCCTTTGCCTGTTTTCTTTCCATCTTGCAGATTTGTAAGGACTACTTGCTGCACTGTAGATACCCACTGCCAGTTTAGGGTACTGCTGAGATGAGATTCCCAGCTGTACACCCTTTTTGACAAGTAGCTGTCCATTTACATTAAACGTCACTTAATGCAGCCCATTTCGGAAGGATGTACTACATTGTGGGTTTTTTCACTTTGTGTAGCAGCTACTTGGTTATTTCTTAATAGTTCTGAGAAATGCAAGTTGGATCTGATCTCTAGGCCAGGATCTTACTTTCGTGCCAGTAGTAATTTCCACCACTTTTTTTAGTTGTAAACAGTTTACATCAGACACCATTGGAACTGCAGTTGTAAACATTCTAATCATTGGCAGTTGAGCAGTATGTAGATCAATCCTGCAGCTTAAACCTAGTTCTTGCTCAGCATATACTTTCCCACAATTCCCATTTTTTCTATGTAGTTTGCTCCTTCTGTTTTCTAACAGTTCCAGTTTGATCTATTACTGTATTCACTACTTCTAGTAAAGATTGTCTAGACCAGGGGTGTCCGACCTTTTGGCTTGTCGGGGTTGCATTGAGTGAACAGAATCATCTTGGGGGTTGCATATAAAATATATTTTAGTTAACTCTCTTGCTGCCGCCAGTGACCGAACTCAACCTCCTGGGTCTACTGTAGGTGCATTCAAACAATGAATAAATGTAATGCATAATTTGCCTTAATTCTAATTCTTGGACAGGTAACTAACATCTTAGTTCATTTTGTTTTTACAAATAAACTGGTACAGAACCAAACTGGAATGGGAACTGAGCAATCATAACAGATCTCTGAGAAGCCATATAGTGTCAGAAGTTTGGTGGGAGTGGAGGGATAAGACAAGTAACACTTGTCTAAAAGCAGCGATACTAATGGTGTTTCCAGCTGCACAAATAAGACTTCATCAGAAATTTGTTTAATGAAGAAGAGCAAAGTAGCTAGCATAGTTACTAATTCTGGATAACTGAACTTGGACATTAAAATGTAGCCATTAATCACTGATGCTGGACATGCACGTAATCTCAGAATTTAAGACTCTACCAAGAGCCCAAATAACCCGTACGATGCAATTTCATTATACATTTTAACTTGCTTTACATAAGAAAAATACTGAATAGATCCTTGTAATGAAGGAATACAGGGCTTGGTGTACACACAGAAATCACTGAATCCTATTCTCAGTGTACCAAAAGATTCATTACTACATTAAGGGACTTCTCCAACTTTAGCAATTCCAAGCATTAAAATGCTGACTTCAAAGCAGTGCCAGGTGGGGGGGGTATGGCACTGAAAGGATTCACTGCAAAGCAATCTAATGAGCAGCATTTCCCTGAACTATTTCTGCAAAACAGCATAGTGTTTAAAGGGAAACATTGATTATAGAAACAAAAGCAGCTTTTCTGCAAACTGTGGTCCACTTTGTCACTTAGCTCATTCAACTGCATGTTCACATCTCACAGATGCCAGAAAGATCAGAAGACCATTCTTTCCCCACACTTGATACTTCAGAGTCCAGTTCTGATACTGCCACCACACTGTACCATTAGGAGGGTGCTACCCTCCTGAGGTACCATCTGTTATGAGGATTAAACTGAGCTTTCATCTGCTTAATTAGTAGTGGAATAGTTTCAGGTTAAGACCCCACAGAATTTAACAGTAAATTAACTTTTTATCAAAGCAGTTTACAGCATACAGAAAAATAATTTAACACTGTAACAGAATGAATTCCATTACAAAAGTCAGCATGGACAAAATGCAAATATTTAGTGCAATTCTAACTTTTCTTACATAAAATTCAAGCAACACCCCACAAGCTGCAACTTCAGCAAAATTATATATGTGTAAGTGAGCTAGCCTTCACTTTACATCCATGAGCTGCTGAATAGATCCAAATTAAGTTCATTAACAGCGCATCAGAAATGAAACTGATGCAAACTCTCTGCACTTTAACCTGGTATGAGCAGTGTCTAAAGACCCCTCCCCAACTGTAAAAAGGAATGGTTCAATGAACCGAACCACTTGATAATAGCTTCTTTTGGACCACTGTTGCCCACCAGCAAGTGAAGGAAAGCTTAGACAAACAAATGAACAAATAGGTGACTGGTAAGGCGATAACGGCAACAACAAAAATGTTGTAAGTTTTGTTTTTTTCTTGTAAAAGATCCTGGGGTTAAAATTTCTCAAGCCTTGGTGCTTTTGTATTAAAAAAGCAGGATTTGGTTCTTGCCTATTAGTTGGGAGGTGCTGTCCTTTTTAAAGGCAGCTATGAATCCCTCTTCAGCGCTAACACACAGATCCTACTTTGGTGTGAAATTAACAAAGGGTGCTTTGGTGCATGTGCACACAGATTAGGTTAAAGGTCATGGGTGTGAACCCCCCCCCCCCAAAGTGGTGGACACGTCTGGTCAAGACTTTAATTTCCATTTTCAAGTAGTTGCTTTTTTGGCAGCCACCATAATTAAACTCAGCAAGACTTTAATATGTCCAGGCAATTCCAATTCTGTAGCATAACTCAAAAATCCCACCCAGCATCTCTGACAGAGCAGCCTGCAGGGAATCTGAAGTGTCTGCTAGCTCATCACACTGCCAAAAATGTTCCTAGCTACCTCCATTCTTGCCCATCACACCGCCAGCATTTGCTCTTCACCTGAGGAAAAATTCTTTGGAGTTTACTTGGGTATAAAAATACTTGTGTAAACATTTCCAGGCAATCCTAAATCTTCTAGACTTTGTTGCATATTTGGGAGAAGTACATATATCCCCCCTTGTCTTTGAATTGCTTATCCAATCTTTTCCCAATCCTTTCTAAGCTCCTCTGATTCTTGTAATTGTGCAGATTTTTATGCTTTACCAATTCCTTTAATGGCAGCTTCTGTTCTACATTCTATTAAAAACTACCAGTTCTGGTCTTTCTTTTAGGAGCCCCCTATTTCCCTTTGCCTGTCCCTATCAATCCTTGATGGGGAAGGCAATCTCTGAACTGCAGTCCAAATTTTTGGCCTCTTCCCATTCTATTACCTTTCCCTTTCTAGTTTTTTTCCCCCCATTACCTTGGTTACTTTGCCAATTTTCTCCAATAAATTCTAGCCCCCTCTTGCCTACTTGCATCCCTGACCAGTCATCCTGATCAGCATAATACTCTGTATCATTTTGGTTATTCTTAAGAGTCTGCATAAAGTCTCACTCCTTGTTTCTTGAGCTTCCTCTCTCGTCATAATCCCTTTCCACCTTGAATTATAGTTTTGTCTAAGTATAAGAACCTTAACTGTGTTTCTCTGAAATACCACCTCAAATTAGGTTATCCTAGTCCACCATGTTCTATTGGTAGAATCCATTTATCCCCACCCCTGCTGTTTTCCCTTCCCAGATAAAATCCTTCAACTCTAATTGTTCACAATTTCTCCTCCGGTTGATAAAAGTATGCCTGACCTGTGTAAAAGACTAAAGGGACTAAACATTTTAATTGCTTGTACCTTATCCATATAACACACAAATTGAGTTATCTTCTGTTTAGTCTCCCCACATATCCTTAGCTGCCAACAGTCATTTCTAATCCATACTCCTAAATACTTTTTATCATGCTCCCATAACTATGGATGTTGTTGGACCAATTTGTGTATGGGTACATAATTTACTGCTACTGCCTCTTAGTTTCATTAATTTCCTATCCTGAAGATTTGAAACTGTTAAAATGTTCCACAACACTGTCCCTTTCTGGTTTTGTCATGTATAGAATATCTGCAAATAGCCAGCTTTTCCTGACTACCATACCAATTATATCCTCAAATTGTTCCACAACATTGTCCCTTTCTGGTTTTGTCATGTATAGAATATTTGCAAATAGCCAGCTTTTCCTAACTACTATACCAATTGTATCCTCAAATTTCAGTCCCTTATCTTTGCCACTGGTTCTAAATATAATGCAGACAACCCTGCCTGGTTCTTCTACTCGAGCCTAAATTCAGAGAGGACCCCACCCACTTTAATTTGCACCTCCGATCTGTCATTCTTCTAATTGACCTTAATTGTATCAGGGAAAGCAAATGCTTCCATTGCCCTGCTCAGGAAGTCCCAGTCTCCTGTGTCAAATGCTTTCTCTGCATCAAGACCTACCAATAAAAGTGGTATTTTCTTTCTGCTTCCCTCTGGATCATCAGTGCTCTGTTAATATTGTCAAATGTTTGCCTTCCTTCCACAACCACACTGATCCATATCCATCAATTTTGGATTCTTTTAGCCATTATAGACTAAACACCTTAGTCATGGTTTAGTAATGAAATGGGCCTGTATGAAGCTGGATCCGATGGATCTTTACCCTCTAGGTATTACCATTACCACTGCCTTCTTCCAGGATGCTGGAACTTCTCAAAATATTGTTAAACCTTCCAGATCTTTCATTTTCTCCCCAACTTCCACAGGAATACCATCTGTTCCTGGGAACTTTCCTGTAGATTGGTTATACGTGGCCATCTTTCTCATCCCTTCCTACCCTGTTAGCAATTGAGCCTCATCTACCTCTAACTTTGGCATATTTAATTCCATAAACACTTCCTTTGTACCTTTTCTTGATTTCCATATTTCTCTGCTTTATACAAATTTTCATAACATTTCCAAAATATTTCTAATACTTCTACAGGGTTTCTTGTCTGCCTTTTTTATAGGCTCTTTAAGCTTGGTGACTGCCCTATCCACTTTTTGTTCCCAGAGTTATGCTGAAAGTTTTTGTGCTCTAGAATTATCAAAACAATTGCTTAACAGCAGTATTTCTAAACTCGTGCACATTATCAAGGTAATCCCTTATTTTCTGTTTAGCATTCTGCAGTTGCTCCTTTTCTGTGGTTTCCCCTAGTCAATCCCTCTAAATTCTTGTTGCTGTTTGGCCATCTCCTTTCCAACCTAATTTTAAACTCCGCTTTAATGTTATCCCACTCCTTGGCTATGTTTTCAGAAATCAAATCTGTCTCTTCTCTAGTAGCTCCTGAAATAAGGTGCAAGTATGTTTTTTGAGTGTTGTGTGTGCAGGGGGACTTGTTCCTTAGAGTGCTTGTATTGCCTTGAGGATTGTGTCAGAATTTGCCAAAATCCTTTTCGCTGCATCTCAAGTTTCACTTCACTGAACAAAAGCCTAACCTCTTCTGTTTTCCTCATTCACAAAAAAAACAAAATATTTGCTCTATTGGCTATGGATTACAATTCCCATCTTAAAAGAGCTGCTTATTTTCTGCCTTGAGATGTGCTAACTGGCAATGTTCTCAGTCCATTTCTTTAGTTGCATACCCGTGTTTAAATCCATTTCCTTAGTTGCTTAACTTGGCTGTCTTGTCACTTGCCTCTTCCTTTTTGTCTAGTCCCAGCATGCGCCACCCTCTGATTGCTCTCCCGGAAGTTCCACTTCCTTGCCGACATTGCGTCTGGGTGAGCAGAGTCTTATTACCTAGTGTGTAAGAGGAAGAGAGGTTGCAGTGTTTAATCTGGTCTTCAGAGCCCCATACATTCTGCACTTACATGAAAGTAAATGTGAACGCAGCTAGTTTCACACACACTGGTACATGTGCAGCACAAAGTTAATAACTTAAACTGCCTGACTTGATTTAAAGGTCACTGGATTGCCTTTTTCATCTGCCAGTTATTTCTGTTGTATGCCCCTATCTGCCTTATTTTTGCCTTGTTCACTTAAACACTAATGCTAGATTAGTTTTTATAGTTTATAATTTTGTCCGGAATCCAGCTTTGCATCAGAGTAAGCAGCATGATGCAAAGTCTTATACTTGTCTGTGGAGAGCCAAAGTTTGCAAGCAGGAAATGACAGTAAAATGAAAACCTAATATCCAATAAATAGGGTTTGCAGTGGAAAGCTATCATCTTATCCCAGAAGAGACTGCAGGTATGTGCAGAAAATGTCTACACTGTTTACTCTGATTTAGGCTGCTTCTGCAGCTCCTTGTTGGGGGGAGGGGGCTCTGTTCTGAATGCCTTGTCTGCAGAGCTGCCATTTCTTCTGCCTTTAAATTTAAAGGTTGCCCGAGCTTCTTGGTCAGCTGAGGTCTGGCACACCTTTTCCCCATCTGAGCTGGGATTCTTCGTATTTTTCCTCAATGCACACCCCCACCACCCCAGTACTGGTGCAAATAATGGCAGCTCTTACTGTAGTGTGCTTGCACAACAGTGTCTGTGTTGGTATTGTATGTAGTGCTAATTTTGTCACCTTGCTGTAAATTGCTGCTGTTGCAGGTATGTGCATATACCTCTTAACTCTACAGATTTTGCAGAATGTCTAGATTTTTGCCTTATCCATTTCAAAGTTATGGTTTTCTAGCAGATCATTGGCAATTTAAGACTGAAGTAGGAAAATGACAAATACTTGAATTTGACTTCAAAAAAATTCAAGCTAATGCAAAATCTAACCACTTGGTTTGTAAGAGCAGTATTTTAACAATTGTCCCTGTTTTGGGGCATTTGTCCCCCCATTATTTATAGCTTTGTCCAGATTTCTTGCTCCAAATGGTTGAGAGGTATTGTCTTCTGCTTTCCCTAAAAGCTGGTTGGCTTTGCAAACGCAAAGTAATGATAGAGGGTTTTGTTTTCAAGTTTCATTGAAGTGGTAGCAGTTCTCTTTGTAGTTGGGGTGGAATTCACAGAATCACCTTTGTAAATTTTAACAGGTTCAACTTCTAACTAGTAAAAATGGATGTGTAGCGGTCAACCCTTGAGATAAGGGGTCAGTAACATGGAAATATCGACATGTGTTCAGATTGTTTTGATAGTGTATGCGAAGGTTTCAAAATTGCCTCTTTCATTAAAACTAATGCATCTTTGCCTTTGAAGGTAGAAGCTGGTCTACAAAGTATTTTATGTATCGTTAATGCTCTTTTTAAAATGAGTAAATGTTGAACCATTTTTTAAACGCAGGTGTTTACAAAAGAGTATAAAGTAGCCAGGTGACTTAACTTTTTTTTTCTGTCCTCCATGCCCTGGACTTGCATGGTTGATACGTTGCCTGCAATGTACCACAGTTGTTGTATCAGTGAACAGCTTTTTTTTGTATGGTTGAAACAAATCTGTATTTCATGCAGACATTGCAGTTGAAGTTTATCATTCAACAGGAATGAAGTAAATTTATATGTACCTAAGCATTTAAGGACCAGAATGTAAGTTAAGGACAAGAATTTGTCTAATTTTTGGCTCTGAGTGCTTTGCAGTTAAAACTAGCTAGTTGGTGTGAAAGGGATAAGTGGAAACCAAAGGAAGATGTTGTTGAAGTGAAGCAAACTGGTGTAGTGTTTATGGAGCAATGCTTACAAAGTTGACATTTATAGCTGTATGTCTAATTTGGAAATTGCAAGTTTATTACAGGGGCTGTGCATAGGACACTTGGCCCACCTCTGTGAACCAGGAACACTTTATAGAGGGACTTTTAGTAAGATTGTTACTTTAGTGTTCTGGCAGACTTCTAACAGGAAGGAGCAATTCTGGCAGAAAAGATCTTCCTGGGGTGGCTAATTTTGAAGGAAAGCTTGCTAGCAGACTTGATTTTTCTACAAAGTGCTCAAGACTGACCTTTCAACCAGCACTGTCTAGGTAGGGCAGTAGCTTTGATAAGCAATTATAGGGGAAGGGTATTAAGCAATAAGGAGACGCATGGATTTGAAGCAGCTGCATTTCGCAATAAAGAGCAGTGGTGCTTTTTGGTTAGAAAGGAACAAATCTGAGAATTTGGCTGTGGCACTCGGTGAGACCATCATACCTGATCATTCTTACTGCTGCAGTAGCCTTTGGCTGTTGGGTGTAGCCTGCTACAACTGACCAGGCTTCAAAAAAACTGTCTCCCTACCACTGCTACACTCGACTGCTGGTTGCTAGCCCCTTGGAGGTAAATACACAATTGGTGTACTTTGGTACACTCACTGCCTCGAAGAAAAGCAGTTGAGGCTTTACAGGAACAGCAGTTGGCTGTGTCTTTTCTGGTAGAAAGTCCCTATAGGGGAACCCTTCCATAAAGATTTTTAAAATATTTGATATTTTAACTGAAGTGTAAGGATTTAGATTGGGAAGTAGCTATAATTTGGTGCTTGTGTAGACTTTGACAGCTTACCTTCATTTTACTGCTTGAGACAGTTTGCTTGGAGGTGCTTAAGCACTGAAGCTTCAGGGCTAGAAATGTATTTAGTGCTTATTCACTTTGACATCTTGCCTTTATTCTTGGCAGTACACTGCCTTTCTGTGAAAGGAACTCTAGTTCTGACAGGGTTTTTGTGTATTGCTTTTGCTTTTTACTTTTCTGACACTTCCTTCCTAAAAAACAAAAGAACCATTTAAAGGGACAGCAGAGAACACAACAGAATTGGCATAAACCTTTAAGTCACTGCTTTCATCAGTAAGACTTCAGAAATAGTATCCATAAAACACAACTGTATATACATTTAAGCAATCTAATAGAAAAGAACCCATTAAACACACTGGTCATAAAATTTGCAATTTTTAAAGAACAATACATGTGTGGAATGGAACGAGAATTACAAAAATCTCTCAAACTGTCTAAAAAAAAATTAACCATGTTTAAACTAGGGTGTTGGCCACTAGTTTAACTTGCCGGCACAGCATGTCTTTCTACTTTGTTCTTATAGTTGCCACCCCTTAAATCCAATGGGACTTGTTCATATACTGAAATTTTTTTTTCTCCTATAAATTTTGGAATGTTTAAATGCCTTCCTTTCATTGGAGAAAATACATGATCTTAACCCTTTCTCTCAAACTCCTAGTGGCTATAGCCACAAGGCATTGCAACCTGAACACAAACTTGTATAAACCAATCTTTACTTTGGAGAGTCTCTCCCAGGAATAGCTTTTAAAATGCAGATATGATCCAATGAAATGTAGGGTCCCTCTAACACAAGCCCATAGGCAGAACCCACATTTGTATCCCTTGTTAATGTAAGAAATATTTTGGTACTGTTTTGTAACTTGGATCTGAAACTTTGTTCTAACAAATCTTGGAAATGGTTCTAAATCCCCATTGTCCTCTAGTATCTTCCAGTTTGCACTAATGACTGCACAGATAGCATGACTGTCGACTGACTACTCTAACCATGGTAGTTTCCATAAAAGTTCCTAAAGTCATTTTTACAGCTGTTGGGTTTTAACTTTGGGAGGAACAGCATCTCCCTTTTGGATGTAGCTTCCACTATTTTGTAATAAAATCCCTATAACCTGTACAAGCAAGTAATGTGCATCTTCCATGAACTTGCTATCTTATGTTCTCATGCCTAGAGGATCTAAAACTCCCCTTGGAATGTTCCTAAATTGTGGATGGTTGCTCCTTGGTATAAGTAGCTGTTGGAAAACTTTTCCTATAAACATAGCTGCCAAGTTATCCCATACTATTCCAGCTGACAGTAATGTCAAAAGCTAACTTTAGATCCAACCTCTATTGTAAATTAAAGTTTGTTCAAATCAAGTATTGTACATGCTATCGATTTTTTTTTTTAATACGTCAAACCTTTGTAATTTTACTTTTTCTTTCCATGGTGGGGCCAAAAAAGGCTTTCTACTAACCCAAGACTGAATTGGCAAAGAAGGGGCCACAGCAGACCCTGTTGCCATAGCCTTAACCTGCCTATAATACTACAAACTAAAACTAACAATTTCCAATAACTTGCAATAAACAATATAATTTACTTCAGTATACTTTGATATATTCTTACTCTATCCTAACATCTTTTGGCAATGCTAATAAAAAAAGGGAGCAAATATCCACTGCAATGGTTACCAAGTTTGCATAACTTGTCTAAAGTCCCAGGAGCCCTGTAAGTAAGAAGGCAACTTCTGTACTAATGGGTTCAACACTGCATCAAAAATTAAGTACCTTCTGTGATATTTGGGGCTGACTGTAGGTCCAACGGGTGGAATGGGTAGGGTTTTTGGATCTTGGGAATTCTAAGTAACACGCCTATGGTAGGCTTACAAAAGCTGATGGGGGTAGGGGGACAAGTTCTGAATGTTTTGGTTCACCTGGTGCCATTTCATTTTTGCTTTTATTATAACATGCCATATTAATTCTTTCTCATGTTTGTTCAAAAACTTTTAAGATGCTTAGCAAGGGATTAAAAGTAGGTTTTCTGAGTATTGTGTAAGCCAATATCCTTGCAATACATGTAAATAAACTTTCTAGTGAAGAATTTGTCCAAAAGTCTTGTATCAGACCTTTCTGTAGGTTTGCAATTCAAACCCAGTTCCAGTACCCGGGCATGACTAGGACTTGAAACCTGGATAAATTAAATATCTTGGTCCTAACTCACTACCTGTCAAGTCTTTCTTCCTCAGGTTTTCCCTCTGGTTTACTGTGTCTTCCCCTGAAAAGAATTCTTTGCCTCTCAGCCAAACAATTGGCTTCTGAGGAGATGTCCAGGGGAGTAGAGGGGGAAGTTAAAGGAAATATCCCATGGTGTTCTCACTCAAATTGGACAGTTGACCTTCTGAAGGGACATCCCAACTGACTACTGCAGCAGGGATGGAACTGTAATTGAAAGAACCATCTGAACCAGTAGATGAAGGGAAACACCACTATTTTTAAAGGTGGAATGGCTGAGAACTGACTTTTTTTTTTTCCTGGAATCGAAGGAATATGCATTTTGTCATAAAGCACTTTGTAGCCTTTTTATCACCATTTTCTCAAACCATGTGACTAAGCAGTACATGGTCATCTTCACACCACATCTCTGGCATATTAGAAAGCATGGAATTGATCTGAACTTTCTCTCTAGCTTCCTTCATTAAGGCTGGTATGGAGTAATAAGTCTGACATTGAAACCCATCAGTAAAAGGAATCTTCAACAGTACCATTGGGACACTTGAGACTCCTAAGGGACTTTGGTTAAGGTCAACACAATGTTCAGAATACTTCAGTTGCCGGTGCACGATATCTTAAGATGTTTTAAAAGTTCAGTTAACTCCTTCAGTTCTTTTAGATGCCCCCTCTGCTTGCCCAGCATGCAAAAACGGCTAACTTTAAAATTGTGGTTACATCTTTAAAAACACTGGTTTGCTTCTATAATGGGGGGGGTGGAGTGGCAGTTGGCAAGTTTCCTTCTACTTTTCAGAACTACAAGATTCATATCTGGCAGTGTATTCCATATCTCTCTTGCTCAAAACTTTGAGAGACTTTTGTATCTCTGAAGGTGTGCAGTGTGCAAGGCTCCAGTTAAGGCTGTCCCTCAAACTAGTGTAATGTGTACAGTCCAACATACCAGTTAACGCACCAAAAAACGTATTAAGTGTTAAAATCACAGATCCACAGATAAGTGCTTTCATCTATTTTTTTACAGGAGACTTCCAGCAGAATCTGCAAAAATTATCCACATAGTTTAAATACATGGCATATGTATCTGGTTCTGCCTTGATTCTGTGACAATAGAAACCTCAAAGGCACTTAACCCTATTGCATCCAATATACTTTTATAAAAAGTATTTGAAAAATATACATTTTATTAAACATACGCACATAAATTGTATAAAAATATGTAAATGTAAAATCGTACTTAAATTAAACCTTAAGTATAACTACTATTTGTTTGCCCTTAATTTTAATGCTGGGACCAAGGAAACGTGATCATTCATTTCAGGGAATGTACAGGCATCTAACCTTAACTGCCAGATCGTTTCCCTGTACTAAGTTTTGTTTCCCAGTCCCTTCCTCTCCAGTTTACTTGTTCCAAAACCCAAAATTTATAATAGCAGTGTGTGCCTATAAAGAGCATTTGTTTCCGTCTTCTAACTTGTCATACACATGTTCATATATACGTTTCCTTCAATTCAGTGTGGTTTTACCAATGTAAAATGCCCAGCAGGACATACGATAAACCAAATGTACCACCCCTTTGGACTAAGATGCAGTACGTCACTGTCGACTTGAAGTGTATACTTGGGAGTATCTAAACCTTTACAACTGGCCAGAAAAATGCACTGTGAAAATCTTCCACATTTGTGTACCTATTCTACTAGTCCCTCTGCCCATTTCTTTTTTTCTGAAATCTTAAGGTTAGAATTCCACTTGTAACTGTCTAAATTGCTGAAAATATCAGACCACTTGGGCATTCTTTTAAACATATCCCAAATACTGTTTAGTAGTCTTAATCCACCAAGTGTCCTAACTGTAAGTGGTCACAAAATCCAATCTTAGAAATTGGACCAACCTAGGGACCTCCAATTTTTGTTTCCTCCCTGAAGTAGGGGTATGTATAGGTTCATAGTTTGGTATTAGGCTATCAGCCCTAGGGCCTATACAAGCCTAGCCATAATTTCCTGGATACTTCTTCCCACAAGATTTATTTCCCTGGAACGCTGTATAGCAGGGTGACTGACATGATCCCTAGAGTGAATTTCCTATCTCCCATCCAATCGTCAAGTTTCCTTTTGAAGAGGGCCAAGGAGGCGCTCCGCTTGACATGTATGGGGAGTGTCTGGGTTAGGAACCTATCCCTCCCATGTTTTTTCATTGTGATGTTTAGATCCCATGTTTTTTCATTGTGATGTTTAGATCCCTAGAGCGTGTGGTTGGGATTGGGATTGTGGAGCATGTCCAACAGCTCGGGGTTTGACATGTCCTTAAGCAGCGATTGCCACAGAGTATAGCTGGAGTTTTTTAGATGGTCAGCATAGGGCATCTGATTTAGGCCTGTGATTCTTAGTGAGGTATTTGTGGCCCTTCTGGCTGTCTTGTGAGGTATATACCATATGGGGTGTTTTACTCTAATGGGTCCAAGGGATGAGTACAGTAGGACAATGACCTCCTTTTTTCTGGATGAAAAGCCCTTTTATGAGGTGTGCCACATAGGATTTCCTGACCGTTGTGGTAATGTGGTTATCGAAGGGTGAGACCACTGTCCACGTGTCCCCAAGTCTCTCACTTTCAGTGTTTGGTGTACTGCCATCTGTGGTAATTCATGGGTACATGTTTTTTCCCCAAAGGGGATAACTATACATTTCTTGGACTTTAAGCTTGAGCCCATGGCTGTGGCACCAAGCATCTATTTCTGTAAGGCCCTTTTGTAGAATGTCCACATTTGGGGATTCAGTAATGGCTCCCAGTTTGGCTAACAGTTCGCAGATGACTGTAGTCCCTTGGTGTTGGCCTGTACTTAGATGCCAAATGAGCAGTCCCAGGACTGAACCCTGAGGTACTCCACTTGTCCTGGAGCTGGATTTGGAGTCTGCTACTTTTACAGTCTGGGTTCTGTCAGTAAGCCAGTTGGCAACCCATCGAATGACTTGGAAATTTATGCCCAGCTAAGTAAGTTTATCTATGATTCCAGAGTGGGGGGTGGTGTCTAAGGCCTTGGCGAGGTCCAGATAGGCTGTGTGGACTGCCTTACCCTTGTCCACAGCTCTGGAGACTGATTCGAAGAAGTCTGTCAGGTTCAGGAGACTATCGGCCCTTCATGAACCCAAACTGGGTGGGGTCCAGTGTTTGTAGGTTGCCAATGTCTTTAGTTCCACGCCCTTGCAGATCAGGCTCATCAGACTGAAGGGACAGTAGTTCCTGGGATTCAAGGTGGATCCCCCTAGTGGAGTGGGATAACTGTAGCTGTGCACCACTCAGTGGGCATGAAGCCTGAGGTTGAGGCTATGATTAAACATGACACGAGGTGCCAGTTCATTTTGTAGTTCATGTAGTACACAGCCCAAGATGTAATCTGGTCCCATGGATGCTGTATTCTTAGCTTTGGAGAGTGGTTTCTACCTGTGTGGCTGTGATTACTGGAATTTCTCAATCTTTTGGGTATTGAGATGGGCCCATCAGGGGGGGAGAGGGGGGTGAAGTTGGCACTAAATCTGCCAGGATATTGGCGATATCCTTGGGATCGGTGTATTTAATGTATGTTGTCCCCCACCCTCCTATGTTTTTATAGGAACTATAGTAATAGTAACAATCGTATGGAAGGGTCCTGTTGAATTAATTTCCCCGTTTATGGTCTCAGCACTACAACAGAATATTTTACCCATAAGATGGTGCAGCAGGTAGCGTGGTCATCTCGCAGCAAGAGGTTCTCCGGTTTGATCCTCTGCTGGGGTTCCTTCTGTGCAGTCTGCATGTCCTCCCTGTAGTTGCATGGGTTTCCTCTGGGTGCTCTGGTTTCCCTACACATCCCAAAGATGTGCTGTAGGTGGATTGGGTACTCTAAATTGGCCCTAGGCATGAGTGTGTGCCTTCTGTGGAAGGTTGGTTGCAAAGCTGGAAACTCTACAAACTCCACTGCCAATCATGAGCAGACAGGTGATCTGCTGTGGTAACACCTAACTGGGAAAACTGCTAAATACCCACGAGATAGGTATTTAAGTCCGTTACTTGGGCATTTAAAAAAAAAAAAAACATTTTGCAATAAATTTGTTCAGAGTGTATAGGAAAAAATATTTCTCTAATTCTTACTTGCAGTTATGATGGACTATCCCCCTTTTCAAAAACACAATATAGTAAAGGGAAGAATTAAACCAAGAACTAAACTGTGTTCATCCACTCTTTTTCTGAAAGGGGATACCCTGATTGCCTTATAGTTCACATAAAAGAACAGATGCTGCAAGGGCGGGGGACATGCATCCCCCTACTTCAGGGAGAAGGAATAATGAAAATTGGAGGTCCCCAGGTTGGTCCATTTTCTAAGATACCATATTTTGTGATCACTTATGGTCAGGACACTTGGTATTTTAAGACCATAAGCAGTGTTTGGGATGTCTTTAAAAGAATGCCCTGTAAGTCTGATTTTTCAACAAACAACTTGGATATAGTTACGAGAGGAATTCTAATCTTAAGGAGATTTTAGAAAAAAAAGATGAAATAGGCAGAGGCGCAATTAAGGTACACATACATGTGGAAGATGTTCAGTGAATCTTTCTGGCCAATTGTAATGTTTAGATATTCCAAGTATACACTAAAAGTTGACAGTGACACAGTACTGCAGCTGTTCCAAAGGGGTGGTACATTTGGTTTATTGCACGTCCTGCTGGGCATTTTGTTAAAACCAAACTGAATTGAAGGCAGCGTATGTGAACATGTGTACCGCAAGTAGGGATGCACACAAGCTATTATAAATTCTAGGTTTTGGAACAAGTAAACTGTAGTGCTAGAGGAGGGGACTGGGGGGAAAAAACTCCAAGTACAGGGAAGTGATCTGGCAGTTAAGGTTAGATGCCTGTATATTTCCCTGGCATGATTGTTTCCTTGGTCCCAGCATTAAAATTAAGGGCATGGGTTCAATTTTAAGTGATTTTTGCATTTACATATATTTAATATACAATGTTTTTAATAAAATGTATGTATTTTTTAAATATATTTTTGAATACGCAAGTGTATTGGATGTAATGGGGTTAAGTGCCTGAGGTTTTTATTGTCATCAGAAAGGCAGAGCCAATCTGATACATATGCCACGTATTTAAACTCTGGATAATTTTTGCAGATTCTGATGAATTCTCCTGTAGTGAGATGAAAGTGCTTTAATTTTTGTGGCGTTGTGTACATTACAGTATTTCATTCGTTTGTGGAGGGACAACCTTAATTGGAGCCTTGCACACTGAATTTTTCGTTTTGGTCACTTTATTCAGTGTAGTTTTCTTGTGATCTGAGGGCATCAAAGACTCAACATGTTGCAGAGGTTATAATGGGGATTTTTGTACTAGAGGACGTTGGATACATTTCATTGGATCATATGCGGGGTAGCATTGTTGGGGGTAGCATTTAGTGATTTGAATTTTTTTATTGTATGGCTTAAATGTATATAGGTCTGATTTTTTTGACATTTTGTTAAGTCTTGAAAGTGGTGAGTAAAGGTTTGCCAATTCTGTTCTCTGCTGTCTTTCAGTGGTTCTTTTGGTGTAATTTCTACCACTGTCTGGTCTTATTCTTGAGTTCCAAATTTCCTTCCAACTCATCCCAGCAGTGCTTATTGGAACTGGAGCTTCTTGGCTTCAGAATGGATGCTTACACCAGCCCTTGCCTACACTGGGCTCTGTGCCTCAGCTGCTGGTGAGTGCAGTGGCTTTCTTCAGACTGCTCATTGGTTTGGGGTTGGTGTGTAGTCCCTTCTGCCACCATGGATAAGTTTGTCCACATCCTCTGCGACTGTTGGTGTCCACTGTGGCACAGGGGAACCATCTGTGGGCCTGGGAGTTTTTTTTTTTTTTTTTTTCAGGAAGCTCTTCTCAAAGGGGTCAGGAAGAGAGTTGAGTACCATTGAGAAGTGAGTACCATTTCTGTCAGTCTCCTTCTGTGGATGCCCCTAGAAGATGAGAGGTTGCACATACAAAGACACTGACAAGGATTTGTTCACAAGGATTTTTTCACCTTGGTCAGGTTGTGGGCATTCTATCCTAGAGTAGAAATGCATTCCAAAAAAACTGGGTTAGTATATTCCTTTTGAAACTTGGATTCTGACAGTGATGACCTAGACTCTCAAATCAAGAATGTGACCCCCCCCCCCCCAAGAAGGTTTGTCCAACTCCATATTTTTCTGCGACTAGTTCTAGGCTGAAGTTTTTATTTTGTGGGAACCAGTGTATGTTCCCCTGGATAAACATACCAGATAAATTATATGCTGTAAGTGGAGTTAATTTCCTCCTAATGTCAGGCTTTGATGCCTGCATTAACCGACTCCTCAGCATTTGGTCTTTAAAAGCATACTAAATACCAGCTCCCCCTTCAGATGGGAAGGTAAGGTTTTTGATATTTTTGAAGAGAATTCTCCAATTTGTCTGGTGTTGACAGTTGGGATTGTTCTGCCACACTTTCAGAAGGTATGTGTTGTCTTAATTGTAACTAACTGGTCTCGGGTGTCTAATCATGCTTTGAAGTACTTTGAGAAGATGTGCCTGGGTACATGTGTAAAAGCTTTGAGGCAAGTCCTGAGATTTTAAATTACACTAGACAAGGAGATTTTTGTTTGACCCTGCTGCTTATGTTCTCACAGAACTGAAATTGTTTCAGGAGATTACTAAGATTTCAAACCACACATCAATCTTAAACTCTGCATTTTAAGACTAAATTGGTTCCTGTCCTGAAACAGGGAAATGAAAAATGGCAGTTGGGGAACGATGAGGCTAACTTTCAAGAAGACTGTCCCCCCAATTAGTCTGTCCTTTTAGGCTGTCTACCACTTTCCCTTTGGCAGTAAATTTGTGGCACACTAATGTCTTCTAGGCTGTTTACAAATGTTTATCTCCAGGGGATAGCTCTTTGCAGACTGCAAGGCATTTCCCCTAATTTTGATGAATTGCTGACCTTTGCAGAGTCTCTGGTATGAAGTAAAGGAACCCATGTAATTCTGGGCTTCCAGGTAGACTTGGTCACTCTTCTAGAGAGCTTTTCCAAAGGCGTCTGGAAGCTCCTGATCCAGTATGACAGAATCTTGGGAGTCTAGGATTCATGGCTTCCAGAATTCTCAATTTCTCTTGCCAGGTTGTGCAAGGTTTAAGTGAACCCAACAGTTACTTTGATACCAGTTTTGGTCTTTGTGTACTGGATGGATTTCAAATACACTAATTTTATCCTTACGGGGATTTAATTGTCTTCGATTTTAAACTGAGGCCTGTGTTATGCCTAAATGTGTTTGTGTTTTTTTTTTTTTTTTTTTTTTTCAAAAGTAAGAACTCTGACAAAATATTCTTGAGCTAGTTCTCAAATATAGCATCTATGTACTGCCCCACTGGCTTTCTTCCCACAAGCTGGTAACCTAAATCCCCAAACCATCGGATGTCTAGTGATGTTTACATCCCAGGTTTGTAGGACATTGGTGGCGAAGTCTCCATTTAAGGTCCAATTGTAACCACCAAAATGTTGATGTGGCTTAAGCTCCTAGATCGTTCTGATATCAACTGTAATGTTGATGCAAACTAAATGGGAAGCTAGAGCAAACTGGCCTGGTGGTCCACGTGCATAAATGTATATTCTTACTATCATTTGTTTTACATGATTGTTCTATACAATATAAGCTGCTTGGAGGATACAGCAGAACTAAAGATCCACACAAAGATCAAAATCAATGAGGGTACTGAAATATGGTCAGAAAAGACATCCCATGAATTGGAAGCAAAGGATGGCATCCTTTATTTAAGGAAGTTAAGAAAACAATACAATAAACTTAACCGGCACGCGTCAGGATTGGTAGATGCCGGGTAACTGTAGTTTCTGGCTGCTTGAGTTACTATTAAAAATAGGCCTGACTAATGTAACCTATACTATTTGGTTTGATTTGCTCTCTGGTTGGGGAGAGGGAGTCATCTTCCTTTTTAAAACCTAAAAAAGCAAGTTATATTTCTGCTGGGGGAAACTGTGCAGCACATGAAAATTGTACTCTGTTTTGCCAGTTGCTAGAGTTCTGGTTAAATGAGTTTACTGTATTTTGAACTTTGTGTCATAAATTTAGCCAACACCTTGAGTGCGAACTTCATCCCTGAGAACTATACAAAACTTGCATAGTTTTCCAAAGAACACTTGATGATAAAGGTACTTAACAAAAATAAGTCCTCCATAGGACCTGGTAATATACCCAGCTGATGTGTGCAGGTAGATAAGATAGACTTGCTGCCACAGCCGTTCAGACTGAGCTTTGCTGCTGTCTTCCAGAGGTATGGGGCATAACAGTTGTTGCAACTAAAGTGCCTGTGGTGCCCATGTTGCAACTAGGTGCCTGCCGTTTCTCCCCATGTTGCAACTAAAGTGCCTGCTGTGCCCCAGTGGTTAGGAAATCTGGCACAGCAGATTACAAAAGGCACCTTCTTCTCTAGATCCATAGTCCTCCATTCTGCACTTTCTTCCTAGAAAACTGCTCTGAGCTGTCTTTGACTTATCCTAGTAGTTCATAATTTAAAATTATCTGGCCCAAAAGATCTTGGCTACCAGGTGAAGCTGGAGGCCCTGTCCCTGTATATATTGCTTTGCCCCCCCATGAATCTAGATCTGTTGCTTGCTTTTTGCACCATTAGTCTCAAAGACTTGATTCCATAAATTGGTCTGGTGAACACTAAGTTTAGATCAACCTGCTTTTACAAATCACAGAAACACTACTACTTCTAGATCAAACTTCACTCCATGTGAAGTAACGTGATGCACTAGATTCAACTGAGTTTTAAAAAAAAAAAAAAAAAAAAAATGGATGGGTATTCACAAATTCACCTCTCACCTCTCCTTGCTTTTTCAAACAGCCAGTCATGGCAAAGTCCTGAGTGGATACAGACAACCTGCTTCTAACTGTTTATGCTTATCTAATCAAACGTTAAAGGTAATGAGACTGAGGACCCCAGCATAGGAGGTTACTAGGCTATTGGCCCTGAGGCCTTTTTAAGCCTAACCCAAGAGTTTGGCCCATGTTTAGACAAATCGGCACCTGATTCCCCTGTCCAGCAGGGATGTGGGTGGAATCCCAGGGGCATATTTTCTGATGGTGTTTCACTGTTGCAGTCCTAACCAATTGGTTATCTGGCTCCTGGTGGCCCTCGATTGGCCAGAATACCAAAGGTAAGTAAATGACATTGGCTGTTTAAGGACATCAGTACGTCCGATACCAAAGGAGGCAGCAGACGTCACTTCCCCAGTCTTCCTTGCCATGGAGCCCAAAACAGAAGCTTTTTTGCACAAGTGCTGGTCTGCTGTTTACATTTTTGGTTTCAGATTACAAAGTTTACTACAGCCAAGTACCCCGTTGGGATCCCCCTTTTTTCCTCCTTGCCATAACAAATGTCAGAGTTAATTCTTGCATGTGGAAAACAGATTCCCCATAGAAATTTTCATTCCTGTTGTATTTGTTTAGGCCTTGACCACGACGTTCCTAATTGTGATCTCTGTGCTTCCTTTAATCCACATACTATTCGTTGTCAGGCTAAGCTTTTGGCTAAGCATTTTGGAGTGTGGCCTAAGTTTCAGTACGGCGTCCAGTGTCTTCATACTTCAGATGTCCCCAAGAAGCATAAGGGCAAGGACCGTGCCAGGCTTGAGGGCCAGGTCTTCAGAGAAGTTGGTTCAGTCCTGCAGTAGCCAGTGAGGTGCCTTTGCAGCCCCTGCAGTCCATGGATTTTCAACCACAGGCCTCGGTTGAGACCATTTTGGAGTCCCCAGGCCTCTGGCTTCCATTGTCTTCTAACTTTCCACCTGTTGCCTCTTTAGCCAGAGCCACTAAGCTGGCTCCAGTGTTTGAGGCTTCCATTCTTCGATGTTTTTCACACTTGCAATATCTGCCTGCAGGTAGTGCTCAGCTGGCCTGAATACCAGTCTTCTGATTTCTGCATCAGATGCGGGGTCTCTTCCATGCTGTCAGGGGTATAAAACATGCAGCCAACACCATTACATCAGTCTTTCTTGCTGTGTGGTGCCCGAAGCAGAAGCAGTTCAAGTGCCAGTCGGCCAACTCCTGAAAGTTTAGAATTTCAGATCCTAAATCTTCAAAAAAGTACCCCATTGGGGATCCTTTTTCTTGCTCCAACCAGTGTCGGTAAAAGTTAACAGTTGTCTTAACTGTGGAAAGCAAATGCCTCATATTTTCATTCATGCTGCATCCCTTGTTTAGGTCCAGACCATGACGTCCCTCGCTGTTTGAGTGCCTTGTTCAATCCCCAAATTATCTGTGGGGCTATTTTTGCAGCCAGTTACTTTCGTACTTGGTTGCAGTACTCTGAAATAGCTTTAAGCCCTCAGACTACTGATCTTCCAAAAAAGTAAGGGTAAAGAGACTGCATAGGCCCAAAACTGCAGACTGTGCTTCCGTTAAGCTAGTCTCCAGTCTGCCAGTACTTGGTGAGGTGCCTTCGCAGCCCCTTATACCTGCTACTTCAAATTCGCAGGCCTCTACTGAGACCCATTCTGAGTCTGGTATGCTGCAAGATGCTTAGTCTATGGAACTTGCAGATGTCTCATCCTTGGATGGGTCTGGAGCTGCTGTGCAGGCACTGGCTTCTGAGGGTGTATTCAGGCCTACAGGCTTTCATTTTAAACGGATGTCTGTTTCCATCCAGAAGTTCCGAATCCCTCAGGCCTAAAACTCGCACTACAACTAGAAAACTACCAGTCTGCGAGCTCAGGCCCATATGCCTCAAAAACAAATGCTTAGAATGGCTGAAGACCTTATTATATTGGGGAAAGCCAGCCTTCCCCCTCGGAGACCTAGAACTGAATTTCTTACTGGTTCTTCTGATCAGGAATCTCTGCTCCTTCTGATTTTACCAGGATTTGCCCTTATCTACTTATAAGGATTCCATTCCCTCTGCTTCCCTTCCAGAAGATTTTTCTTTCGGTGAAACCTTGCATACTCTTGGGGAGAATTTCCGCTGGAAAAGCCAGGATTACCCTGAGTCCAAAAAGAGGCTTAAGTAATTCTTACTCCTGTCCCAACACAGGCCTCTAGCTATCCCTCCTGTTCTGGACATTGCAGATGCTTTCTTGGAATCTAGCCTTACTCCAAACACTACCTCCAGCTCCCAGAAAACCTGACTGGTGTTGCAGAATACCCAACTGTCAAGTTCCTCTTCAGGAATCTTTCTGTGGATCCAAAGACCATTTCAAGGACCAAAAGGCATTAAGGCTACTGCTGCCAAAAATCCTACCCCTTCTGATAGATTCTAGAGCCTTAGACAGATTGGGTAAGAAGGTATAAACTTCTGCTACTTTGGCCATTAGGGCTTTAAATTGGCAGTTGCATATGTTAAAGTAGCCGCAGCATATTATGAGACTAAAACAGAAAATGATGATTCCTGACTGCTGAATACAATTACAGGCTTTAATTCATCCTGCAGAATAAGTTGGTAAACATACTTTGCAATATGGTTTTGACACTTTACAAGCATCTTGCAGGGCTGCTGTCACTGGATCTGTACTTAGGTGTGCTTGACTAAAGGAACAAAACTTGCCAGATCATGTTAAAGCTAAAACAGACCGCCTTTTTGTCAACAAAGCCGAAGTCTTCAAAAGGATGGAGGAAAAAGCTAAATCTATGCAACCTGTTAAAGATTTCCTACAAGTACAGCCTCCCAGATTTAGTAGCCATTGGCTTTCAAAGAATTGGTCCTTTCCAGTCTCTTCCAGGCCTTCAGTCCAAACCCAGGAACAGCAGACCACCTAGGTTAGTCTCAGGCTGCACACAGACCTAAGCAGTGGGGGGGCTCCCATTTCCAAAGGAGGGAGTAGTAAGCCTTCCCCCCCTATGGAAAAATGGCACAATGACTTTACCTTAACCCTTCCAAGCCCTGCTCAACTGCCTGCTCCCTTGGGAGGAAAGCTTGCCCTGCATGCAAAAACCTGGGAACTAATTACCCAGGACAAATGGGTTTTGAACATAGTTTCTCAATAATAGATTCCACTTCCACACACTACCAACCCCAAACAGTTGTCCAGACCTACCCCCAAATCAGTGGGCAGAGGCCCAACAGCAGGTTCTCTTCCAAGTATCAGGGCTGTTCATCCTGTCCCAGCAGAACAAAAGGGGTCAAGGTTTTCAAGACTTTTCCTGGTAGCCAGAAAAGACTGCTCCTGGTGTCTTATTTTGGACCTCTCTCTCTTAACACCTTTTTCTAGTAATTCCAAAATACAAGGTGCTAACAGGTTCTTCCTATGCTAGGCAAAGATGCCTGGCTGGCAACCTTAGACTTGAAGCTTACCTGCACATTCCAATAAGGGAATCTTGCAGGAAATACCTACACTTAGTGCCCATCAGTACTCTGCACTTCCCTTTGGATTATCTACTGCGCCCAGGGTATTTATTGTGTAGCTCCAGCCATTGCTTGACTGCATATGAGGAAAGTACAGTGGTATCTAAAAAGCCTATGGTGTCAGCTTTCTCAGGACCTGGAATAAATTCCCATCATTCCTTGTATAAAGACAAAGTTCCTTTGGTGGTCAGAGGCCTGCTACTGCAACAAGGGGCTCCCTTTCACTCTACCCCCTGCTGCCCAAACCCTAACAGATGCATCAGACTATGCATTGGGGGTTCACTTGACAGGGCAGTGCATTCAAGGCAAGTGGAACTGGAGTCAAATCCACCTGCATATCAATCAAAAATGTTAGCTGTACAGAATTCCCTGACAGCCTTCAAAGACTATTCTTCCAGGACAACTATTGGTAAAGGCAGACAACACCACTGTTGTGATACATAAACAAGCAGGGGGATCCCACTTGTAACCTCTTTGCAGACTAGCCATGGCTTTGTGGAACAGCTTTGAGCTACCAAGTGCACCTACAAGTTCAATTCCTGCCAGGCTAGCTAAATTCACTGGCAGACAACTTAAGCAGAAATCTCATGGACCTACACGAATGTAAACCAAAAATATTTAACCTCTTGAGGGGAGACAAATGGGTCTACCTCTGGAGTTCCCCCCCATTTGCCTCCCCTCAACTACCAATTGGACAAATTCTGCGCAAGGACTCCCCCACAGTGAAGCTTGGAAAGTGGATGCCCTGTCCTTTACCTGAGAGCCTCTGTTTAATGCCTTCCTCTCAAACGTTCTGCTAAAGATCAAAGAGGACAAGCCAAGGAAAATGCTGATTGCACAGGACTGGCCATGCCAGCACTGGTACCCCAGTATGACACTGCTGCAACCATGACACCTGCCTCAGAGACCCCTTCCTTGCTGTCCCAGCAGATGGGCCAGATTCTGCACCCTTAGCTTCAAACCGTGAACCTTGCGACCTGGCTAATTCCTTGAGCTCTCCTCTAGTATCCCTCAGTAAGCAGGTGCTAGATGTCATTCTGGAGGCAAGGAGGCCTAGTAGTAGAAAATCCTATGCTGAAAAGTGGAAAAGAACTGTTTCTGCAGCCAGACTCCGGGGATGGGCACAATGGTGCCCAGCTTACCTCATTCTTCAGTATTTAACAGATGTTCCACAAGGGCCTGTCCTTGTCAATTAAAATTCATGCCTCTGCCATTTCAGCCCATTATAATACTGAGCCACCCCTCTTCTCTCACCCCCTGCTAAAACACTTCCTTAGAGGGTTAAGAGCCCCACTCCAGCCTGGGACCTTAACTTTGTATTGGAAAAGCTCACCCCCCCCTTTGAGCCAGCTGCAACAGCAGAGTTGAAATTCCTTTCTTGGAAAACAGCCTTCCTTCTAGCCGTCACTTCAGCAAGAAGTGTGAATTACAGGCCCTCATGGCAGTGGGACCCTTCATTATCTTCCATGTGGACAAGGTTTCCCTCTGGACCAACCCTTCCTTTATGTCCAAGGTGATGTCTAATGTGGCCCTAAATCAGTCCATTCATTTGCCTACTTTTTTTCCCCTAATCCACAGAAGGGGGACTAATACTGCACTCTCTGGATTTGCATAGACAACTTGGATTTTATTTGGACAGGATTAAGCCTCTCAGAAAATCTGAACAGCTGCTAGTTGGCTTTGCTGCAGGGGCAGAGGGGAAGGCTGTTTCAAAGCAAACCATTTCCAAATGGATAGCCCATTGCATTAATTTCTGCTACAAGCACTAGGGAAAACCTACCCCACAGGGGATAAGATCACATTCCTCCAAGGCTGCATCTACCTCTGCAGCCTTTCTGAATAGTCCCTACCTGGGACGTCCTTGAAGCTGCTACCTGGAGCTCTACATATCTTCAAGCATTGCCACATGCCTATTTTTCTAAATCAAGAGCTGGTTTAGCCACTGCAGTCTTGCAGGGCTTAATAGCTGGCCCTAATGCTCTAACTCAACTCAAATGTGATTTCCAACAGTGAAACGCTAAGAACTTAGTACGGTTGTGTACACTTACCATAAATGTAGATGTTGGTGTATTCGCTGTTGCAGTCCTGGTTACCCTCCCTCCAGCCCCCTGACTTCTCTTGGTTCTTGTTTGGTATATTTAGTTTTTCTGGTGTATTTGCTTTTTGATGGTGTACCATAATATAAAATTGCTTCCCATTGTGGAGGCACCTGAGATCTGGGGCAAGAAACTGATGTAATGGTGTTGGCTGTGTTTTATACCCCTGATGACCTGATGTCATGACAACACAGAAATCCCAAGACTCCGGTATTCAGGCTGGCTGAGGGCTACCTGCAGGCAGATAACCCAAATGTGATGACTGCAACAGTGAGTACACACACTAACTTCTACATTTTATGGTAAGTGTACACAACTACTTTCTGACAGCAGGCTCATACAGACTACCTCTGCCACTACAGCAGTTGCTAAGCCTCCAGAGTCCTTCAGACTTGCAAGTAAATCCTCCTGTCATAAGCTTGTGAAGAAACAGGCTCCAGTTTCCTCTCGTTCCCCTCTATCTCAAATGGTTAAAATGGCTAATAACCTTTTGACTATTAGGGGTGCACAGCCTTCTCCTTCAAAAAGGGGTAGGGATGTCTCCCCAGAGGCTTTATCTTCAGATTCTGATACTTCTACCATTTGTACTGATTAAGAGGAAGTTTCTCTGGCTTTTTCTCCTTTTGAGGATTCTGATGCAGCGGAATCTATTCCTTCTGCTTAAGAGTATTTCTCTCTTGGTAATACTCTGAATACTGTCTGGGAGCATTTTAAATTGGGAAAGCTAAGAATACTCTCAGAGCATTTTAAATGGGGAAAGCATCAGGGAGTTTTTGGATTTGCCTCGTAAGCGTCTGGCTATTCCTCCAGTGTTTGGAAGTGGTGGCTTTTCTGGAAAATTCCTTTACTCTGAATTATGTTCTTCTTGCTCCCAGGAAATCTGACAGGTTCTATAGAGTCCCTGATTCTCATTTGTTTCTTTAGGAGTCTGCTAGCTGACCCAGAGGTTTTCTCAAGGGCCTAAAGGAGTTAAGGCCACTTACCAAAAATCCTGTTCCGACAGGTAACTTAGGAACCTAGATAGGTGGGATAAAAAGTTTATACCTCTGCCACTTTTGCTATTGGGTCTACTAATTGCCTTTTTCATGTGCTTAAGTATCAGCAGCACACCTTGGAGGCTATTAAGTCAAAGATTGCAAGTGTGCCTCTTGACAGTGTGCAGGATTTGCTGAATTCTGCCAGTCTGGTCAAACATTCATTACATTGTGGTTTTGACATTCTAGAAGCCTCCTGCAGGGTGATGGCTACTGGATCTGTTATTAGAAGGCATGCTTGGCTCAGGGAACGGCCCATTCCAGAGCATGTTAAGTCTAAGCTTTTAGATGTACCTTTACATAAGGACAGTCATTTTGGCAGCAAAGCAGAGCAAGTGTTCAAAGATGGTGGATAAGTCTATGCAAACAGACTTTCTGCAAGTTCAGCCTCTTCGCTTCAGCAGGAATTGCCCTTCTAAGAGTTGCTGGTTTCCTGCTACCAGCAGACAGAACCATTCCAGGACTAGAGGTTACAAGTCTTCTAGGGGGCAGGTGTCTATCCCTCAAAGGTCTAAGCATTGGCATGCTTTCACTTCTAAGGTGGGAAGTTCTAAGCCTGCATCTCAATCAAAACATTCTCAATGACTGTCCACCGTCTGGCTGTTCTGCTTGTCCAAAGAGTCCTTTAGGGGGCGGGTTGGCCATTTTTGCAAATGTCTGGGCCACCATCACAGATGACAAATGAGTACTCAGAACTGTATCCCTAGGACACAGATTTTCATTCCACTTTTCTGGTAACCAAAGGATTCCTGGACACTCCTCCAAACCAATAATCTGTTCCTGACACTTGTCATTGGTGATTCCATAGTCAGACACACTGATGTCCCGCTCACCAGACTGAGTAAGGAGAAGGTCACAGTAAGCTGCCTGTCGGGTGCTAGAATCCACCACATAACGCAAGCACTCAGGTCTCTCAACAGCAGGTACAAGTACGACTCAGTCATTGTCCACGCTGGTGTCAACGACCTGAGACGTACCTCCTTGGACTACATGAAAAGGGACATCGAGGAGCTCTCTGATTATGTAGCCCAGGCAGGTATGACCCTGACCTTGAGCAGTATCCTACCTTCACCTAGAATGATGCCACAATACAGTGATAAGATGATCAGCTTTAATAATTGGCTTAAATTCTGGTGTCATTCAAAGGGGATCCAATGTCTGTCTGCCTGGGATGACATGCTGGACAAGCCACGCTGCTTCGCAAGGGACTGCTTGCACCTGGGCTTCCGGATATTGGCAAAGGCTCTTGCCACCCCCATAGTGCCTTTTTTAGGCAAGGCTCAAATTCTAAACCTACCACCCTAGAACACCAAAAAGGAAAAAAACTAAGGGTAATGCTGCTCAATGCCAGAAGTCTCAATCTCAAGATGCACGCACTCGAGGCCCTTCTCAATATGGAGAACATCGATGTCTGTGCTGTGACAGAAACCTGGTTCAAGGCTCCTGAGAGCACCCCAGCACTAACAGGTTTCACCTCATATCATGTGTTTCGCCCCAAAATCCGGACAACACCAAGAAAGGAGGGGGTGTCCATATTCATAAAGGACACCCACACCTCAAGGTTGGTGGCAACGACGATGCATCGGAGACCATCCAGGTGCAATTAACCATAGGCAAGACTGCTCTGCAATTTGTAGCATGTTACAGGCCACCCTCTCAAACTCAGGAACCTCACATGGCCTTCCTGAAAACATTGGAGGGGATAAATGCATCTCCAAACACCATCATACTAGGTGACTTCAACTACCCTAATATAGACTGGGAACACTACTCAAGCCCGAACACTCTAACCCAAAGATTCCTGGAGTTCATAAACTCAAATGCCATGGAACAACTAGTCACCATCCCCACAAGAGGAGAAAACATACTTTATCTCATCACGAACATGGGATCAAAATGTTCAACACCGGAAGTATACCCCTCACTGGTGAGATCAGATCATAAACTAATCTCGCTGGAGGTCCTCATCCTGCCCCCACCTGAAAAAAGACCACAGTGAAAAACTTCTCAAAAGCCGATTTCACACTTCTAAAAACTAGTGTGGTCTCCTTTAAGGCCCCTGAGCCAGTGGTAAACATTACTCAAACTGCTGAATCACTTACAAATGCCTTCTACCAGCACCTACAGGACTGCATGGATCAGGCAATCCCAAACAAAACTAAGACTCTCTGTACCAAAGGCAAGCGTCCAGTCTGGTGGACCCCAGCCATAAACAAGCTCTACAACAAAAGGAGGAAGCTACTACAAGATAGAGCAAAATCCTTGAAAGGTAAGACACCTTTGATCATAAGTAAAAAAACTAAGCTCTCATAAAATCATCCAAGGCAAATTTTGAGAGAAAAATCGCCAAGGACTCTAAAGACAATCATAAGGCCTTCTTTAGCTATGTTAGAAACCTAGGAGGAAACTCCCAGATATGCTCAGAATTAGTTCAAAATGATGTGAAAATTACTGAACCTACACACATTGCTAACATACTGGCTGACAGGTTCAGTGCAAACTCCCCCAAAAGGAGAGATATCTATTCCAGAGGATTGTAGCCCCCCAAACATCTCCAACGCCCAGGTGAGAACTGCCCTCATTAAGGCAAAAAACACAGCATCCATGGGACCATGGGACCGGATGGTGTCCCCGGCTGTGTGCTTCATGAACTCAACGAGGAATTAAACCCACAGTTAGGACAGCTGTTTAATCTTAGCCTCACCTCAGGATACGTACCCAAGGAGTGGCGCACTGCGACTGTGGTCCCACTTCATAAGGGCGGTGCCTCCACCGACCCTGGAAATTACCGCCCCATTAGCTTGACAAGCCTTATCTGCAAAGCCATGGAGAGGATCATAATGGAACTCATAAATAAAGACATGGGGAACTTGCAGACTTTGGATCCAACCCAGTTTGGCTTTGTCAAAGGCAGATCCTGCCTCTTAAACTTGTTTGACTTTTTTTCGAGAGGGTCACCAAGGCCATTGATGAGGGAAAGGCAGTCCATACAGCCTACCTCGACCTGGCAAAGGCCTTTGACCCAATACCCCACTCAGGTGTCATCGAAAAACTCATCAGCTTGAATGTAAACCCATACATCACAAGATGGGTTGCAAAACTGGCTAAGTGACAGAACCCACAGGGTCAGAGTTGCTGGAGCCATGTCAGACTCTAAGCCCGTCGCAAGTGGTGTCCCACAGGGCTCAGTCCTGAGTCCACTCTTGTTCGGCATCTACTTTTCTGAAGTACAAGCAAACACAGGAGGGTTATGGCTGAAAAGTTTGCAGATGACTGCAAACTGGGCGTCAGTCAAAAACACATCTGACACAGCTATCCTCCAGAAGGGCCTCACAGAAACGGATAACTGGTGCCAGAGCCATGGCCTGAAGTTAAATGCCAAAAAATGTAGTCATATCCTTCGGGAAAAACAAGGTTACCCCTAGCTACCATATAGGTGGCAATCCACTGAGCACAGAAAGTCATCAGGGATCTGGGGACCCAAGTTGACAGTAGCCTTTCGTTTGACACATGTTGCTAAAGTAGTTAGGAAAACCTTCTATATCGCCCACCTGATCATGAAGGGGTTCACATCTAGATCAAGGGAGGTCATCGTCCCCCTGTACTCATCACTCATTAGACCCATGATTGAGTACAATGCCCCGTTCGGAATGTATCTGACCAGACACCTGCTGCAGCTTGAAAGGCCCCAAAAGTTCCTCACCAAAAGGATAAAGGGTCTCAAAAATATGTCTTATGCTGCCCGACTGAAAACACCAGCTCTATTCAGTCTTGTACAGCTTGCTCAGAGGTGACCTGTGCCTGACATATAAGGCCATGTCAAACCCAGATTTGATGAATATGCTTCACCTCAAAAAATCTAGATCCCTCAGAACCACAAGGGCGGGAGACTTAAAACCTTGACACGGTTATAAATAGAACGTGCTGGAGGGACAGATTCATCACCCAGAGACTCCCTATGCTGTGGAACAAAATCCCGGTACATGTGAGGCAGAGCACCTTGCTGGCCCTGTTCAAGAGGAATCTTGACCAATGGATGGGAGATCGCAGATATACCCCAGGGATTACTTCAGTGTCACTGCTTGACAGAGGCACAGAAAAATGGTAGGCATAGTTTTTATTCAAACTAAAGGGGTGGCGAAAGCCACATAACTATGGGCTAGGCTTATAAATGCCCTTGGGCAGATAGCCTAGTATGAACCTATGCTCAGGTAGGCCAGGGCTTCTATTCTAGACCTTTCCTGGTTCCAAAAAGAAGGCACCTGGCATCCTATCTTAGATCTATCCTTTCTAAACTCTTTCTTGGTAATTCCAAAGTTCAAAATGCTCACTCTGCATCAGCTGCTACCAATGTTGGGCAAGGACTCCTGGCTGGTAACTTTGGATCTGAGGCATATCTGCACAATCCCTATCAGGGAAAGTTGCAGGCAATAACTTCATTTAAGAGTGGGCAAGCAACATTATCAATTCTCTGCACTGCCCTTTGGCTTATCTAATGCTCCCAGAGTTTTCGCAAAGTGCCTAGCTCCAGTCATTGCTTTTTGCAGGCAGAAGAAAATTCAAATTTATCCATACCTGGACGACTGTCTAATTCAAGCAAATTCTCAGGAACAGCTGTTAAAGGATCTGGAATTTGGACTCTTCTCTCCTCTGGGTTACACAAGGAAAACACCAATTTTGGTGCCAACCAAGGAGATAACATTCCTGGGAGAGAGTCTGAACACAGCCACCCAGATATCTCACCCAGGTTAAGCAGGCAACTTTCAGTTAAATTCAAGGATTTGGCAAGCCTGTTCCAGCTCCCTGCAAGGAAATACCTGCAAGTTCTAGGATACATGACCTCTCACATTCTCATTCCCTATGCAAGACTGCATATGAGGAAATTGCAATGGTACCTCGAACTGCGTCAACATTCACAGGACCTGGATGTGAATATTCCTATGCTTCCATGTCTGCCGACCAGTTTCTATGGTGGGTGACAGCCTGTCTACAAAACAAAAGCATGCCTTTTTGCCCACCTCCTGCCATTCAAGTTCTTGCATATCGGACTACACCTGGGGAGCTCACCTGGATGGCAGATGCATGCAGGGACGTTGGAATGCCCAGCAGATGCACCTGCCCATAAACCTAAAGTAGTTGATAGTTCAGCAGGCCTTACTAGCGTTAAAGCATCTTTCTCCAGGAACTCTGTCAGAGCAGAACACCAGTTGTGGTACATCAACAAACAGTGAGGGACTCCTTCTTACCCCCTGTGCAGATAGAGCATGATTCTCTGGTCCACAGCAGCATCCTTGGGCCTGCATCTCCTAGCTCAGTTTCTTCCAGGGGGACTCAATATTTGGCATGCCAGTTGAGCAGCCAGCCAGACCCTGAATCCTCACGAGTGGCAACTGAACAGAGCTGTCTTTTTACAGCCTTTTTAACAGCATCATTCAACATTGGGGCACTCCTCAGGTGGATCTTTTCTCCTCCCCAGACAACCACCTTCTACCACTATATTTTGCACCAGACAGCAAAACGGCAGGGCCTGGAGAGTGGATGCTTCTGTCAGTTTATGCCTTCCTTCCTCCTGTTCCCAGAGTATTGAAGATCAGGGACGAAAGACCAAGGACTATTCTCATAGCTCCAGACTGGCCCAGACAGCATTGGTGTCTACTGCTTTGCTCTCTCCCAGTTTCCTCCTTGGCGTTTTCCTCAAACCAGATCTTTTGGTTCAGGAAGGGGGAAGCATTCTACATCTAGTCTTCAGTCTCTCCATTTGGCAGCATGGCTCATTGTATGAATCCATTTCTTCCCTTTCCCTGCAGGTTAACTTTGGGAGGCCAGGAGGCCTAGCACTAGGAAGTCCTACGCTGGCAAATGGGAAAGATTCTCATTGGGTGCAGGGTAGAGGGGCATCTTCTCGGCCTACCCTTCCTCTGATCTGGAATACTGGGCTGATTTGCTTCAGGGTGGTCTTTCATTTTCCTTTATCAAGATCCATGCTTCAGCCATTTCTGCTCATTGTTCTTTTGAAGCCATTTTCTTTATCCCCTGATGAAAATGTTTCTCAGAGGTGCTTGCAACTTAACCTCCCAGAAGGGCACCTACTCCAGCCTGGGATCTTTTTGTTTTAGAGAAACTCTTCCTCCTTTTGAGCCAGCTGCCACCACAGGTTTAGCCTCTTGGAAGACTGCCTTCCTCTTGGCTGTAACTTCAGCAAGGAGTTTCAGAGCTGCAAGCTTTGGCTGTGGAGCCTTTTCTTTTCCATGTGGATCGTGTCTCTGAGAACCAATCTCTCGTGCCCAAGGTGGTTTCTTGCCTGACTCTTAATCAGTCCATACACCTGCCTACTTTTTTTCCTAATCCTCAAATTGAGGTGAAAGGATCCCATGTTCTCTTGATGTGCACACAGCTCGGGTTTTACCTTGACGGGACTAAAGACCTTTGGAAATCAGCAAATGGATCAGTTTTGCTCCTGGAGCTCAGGACAAAATTTATCTCCTAAGCAAACCATTTCTAAGTGGATTGCACATTGTATTCCTTTCATGGCAAGGTTCCTCAAGGGGTTAGGACCCATTCCACAAGAGCAGCTTCTACTTCTGCAACCTTTTTAAGGGATGTCCCTACTAAAGACATTTTAGAGGCTGCCACATGGTCTTCTGTTCACACTTTCACAAAGCATTATAATTTGCCTTTGTTTTCTAGAACCAGGGCAGGGTTTGCCACTGCTGTTCTACAGGGCATTCTCTCCAGTCCTTGATTCTGTTACCTCCTCCCTTTTCTCTGGACTTTGGTAATCAACCCATTGGTTAGGACAAACAGTGAAACCCTAAACATAGTACAGTTGTCTTACCATAAATGTAGATGTTAGTGTATTCACTGTTGCAGTCCTGGTTTCCCCCTCTCCTTCCCCTTTTTTTGGTCCTGCTCTCCTTTCCTAAAGTGCAGGCTGAATCTGGTTTTCTTTGCAAGGTTACTTTTATTTTTGGTTCAAGCCTTGTTTTCTTGGGGCTCCTGACTTGTGGCAAGAAAGACTGAGGAAGTGACGTTGGCTGCCTCCTTTTGTCAGACATTCTTAACAGATGACAGCTGTCATCGTATTTACTTACCTTTGGTATGGGCAATCTAGGGCTGCCGGGAGCTGGATATCCAATTGGTTAGGACTGCTGGGAGCTGGATAACCCATTGGCTAGGACTGCAGCAGTGAAACATCTGCATTTATGGTAAGTGTACACAACTGTACTTTTCCTATCCAGGTTGTGCTTAAAAAGGGGTAAAGAGGTACTCCGCTTGATGTGAAGGAGTCCATTCCATAGATGAGTCACTGACCAGGATGAGGCCACATGTGTGGGTTACTTGTGTGGAGCTTGACTTGCAGATATGCAGCAGTCCCATCAAGGTGGGGTCTGATGCTAGACAGATGTGACCACTGAGGAGCCTGTATGAAACTGAGTAGAGGGATAGGGCTTTTAGCCAGTCTGTGTATGGTAGATGTTTTAGGCCCTGGATCCTCCTGGTGAGGATCCTCTGGTCTCTCCAGCTGCTGCATTGTGCTTTTCAAGGTACATGCCGAAAGGGGCCTTGTAAGGGAAGAATACAGGGATGTTATGACCTTGTCCCTGGATGAGATTCCTTTACTTATGAGGTGGGCCATGTAGAAAGCTTTCCATACAACGGAAGCAACATGGTGGTAGTCTGGTTGCCATCAACCTGGGTGTCCAAATCCCTCACGACTGAGTGCTTAAGATGTTAATGTGATTTGTGGGGATGTCACTTCCCCAAAGGGGGTGATGCATTTTTTGGTGTTCAGCTTGAGGCCAAGCTTCTGGCACCAGTCACTTGTCTGAGAGCCTCTTGGAGGATGTCCCACATCACTAGGAGAATTTGACTGCACCTAGCTTGCAGTCATCTGCAAACTTGGTCAGCTGTAGCCCACTGGTTTTGGCCTGCACCTCAAGTGTATCCTAAAGAGGTAAAGACCAAACCCTGGGGTATGCCACTTGTTACAGGTCTACTGTTTTGAGGTGGCTTCCCCTATTTTGACTACATGGGTTCCATCAGTGAGCCAGTTTGCTACCCATCTGGTAACATGGATTGATGCCTAGTTGAGTGGGGAGTAGTGTCAAAAGCTTTGGCCAGGTCAAGGTAGGCAGTGTGCAGTCTTCCCTTCATCGAATGCTTTCTCAGTAGTTGACCAAATTTAGCAGACATTACATCCCCTGGACTGAGCCAAACTGGGATCGTGCTTGGAGGTTGCCAGATGTCCTTGTTAATGAGGTCCATAATCCATTTCATGGTCTTGCAGATCGGCTAGTTAGGCTGATGGCTCTAATTTCCCATATTGGTGGACACTCCACCTTTGTGTAAAGGGAAGACTGTGGCTGTCTGCCACTCAGCTGGGGTGAAGCCAATACTCGCTCTTTGGTCGAATAAGGTACCTAATGGTGCTGCAATTTCCTGCCTGAGTTCATGTAAGATGCAGCCTGGGATGTTATCTAGTCCCATGGAAGCTGTATTCTCTGCCTTTGAGAGAGCAGTGATGACCTGTTCCGTAGATGTAAGGGAAGGGGCAGGTACTAGGGAAGTCCTGATTTACTGGGGGAGACAGAGGGGTAAAGTTTTTTGCCGAATTGGTCAGCCAGCAAGTTTGCTATGTCTGACATTTGTGTATGTGGTGTCCTTTACCACCAGTTCTGAAAAGATCTGGGTGCTTCCTTAGGGGTTGCTGACATGTGAAAAAGGCCTTATGATTGTGTATAGTAGATGTGGCCAGTTGGGATTGTTTGGAGGGTTTCACTAGTGCTTTGTTCAGGCCAAGGAGACATTGCTTCCAATTGGGCACCTGCCCCTCCCCCTCCTTGGTCTTGGACAACTTTTTCCTTTTGTTTATACATGTCCACCAGACAGGTTTACCCTTCCTTGTGGAGGATTTGGTCCGGTCAGGTATTCCTGATTACAAGCATTTTATACAAATGCATGCGTAGTGTTTTGGTGCAGTTTTGTGCATTGGTGCCAGTTCCTGGGGGGGCTGTGAAGCTGTTTACAGCCTCCTGAGGGATGGTATAATCTGCTTTGGAGAAGTTTTCTGATCCTAGCTAGAGGGAGGTTGGGGAAGATGGTGACTTTGAAAGTGACTGCTTTGTAGTCTGATTTTTAGCAGGGAGGATGATGCTGTAGGGATGCTGAAGGTTACTCATGTTAATACCAAGGCCAAGATATCGCCCCCTTGTGGGGGATCAACTAGCTGTTCCATCTCTGGGCATTTGTGTTCTGGCATGAGTACTTCCAACCTATACTTGAAGTCAGTCATCCAGGATCAGGGTAAAGGGTTGAATCTTGATAGATTCAAACAGGTCCAAATAGGTGGATTGGGCATCTTGAGTCAGATTTGGGGGCTGGTGGCTAGCTATAATTTGAATAGGGGTCTCATCAATGGTTAACTGCACCTGGAGTGTGTCCTGTGCATCATAAGTGACCAGCCTGGAGGTGTGCATCTTTAATGTATATTGAAACTCCAATGGAGCAGAAATATTCAAAATTTGCTTTAATTACAGGGAGACTTTCTCATCCACTCAATTTTCTTTCTCCTGGTCAGGTATTCAACCCTATTAGAATCTGGTGGCAGAGGAGTTGGTGTCTCAGATTGCCGGTCCAAGCCTTTGTTCGTAGTTTTCCCTCTGTCAATTTAAGTGGACATTGATCCCCCCCCCCGTTTTTAGGTGATCCCTTATTTTGAAGCTTTTTACCAAAGAGTAGTCTGAGTAGTATCCTCCCAGTAGAGTGGTGTGGCTGTCATTTAATGCCCCACAACTGGCCACTTGGATAGTCTGACCAGAAAATACTCAATGTTCTCCACTGTTTGACTTTCTCTCCTTATCTGGTAGGTGTCCCAACTTTCCACTGCCTCTTACTTCAGCTGAACTGTTAGCCAGGGTCATATTTCCTCAGATTCTGGATGCTTTTTGACCTGATCACTCATTTGCTTTGACTGTACATGAGTAACTTGAGGCTTTGTCCTCTTCCAGGTTATGCTCCCTATTCTGGCAAGTCACTCAGATCTTTGTGTTTGGACAGTGAAGTAGTTAGCCTTACAAGTTCTTGTGATTTGTTGAAGGTCTGCACTTTTCATAGTAGGATTGTTAAATATCTGACCATGTAGCCAAATTGCAGTGTCAAGTACTCGTCATCAGTCCACATGGACAGGTGAGCCCATTTCTTCCTAGTTTACTGGAAGTCTTGAATGATCAGTTATTCCATCAAGTTTCATTTAGTGGGCATGTTCCATTCTGTAACGCACACTAGAGCCTTTCCTTGTGCTTACTTTGTTTCCATTATTCTGCTTGAATTGTAGCTTTGGCTGACACATTTTTTGCACCTTAAGATGTTTCTGTTTTCTGTTTTTAGAAATTGTCAACCTGCTTTTTCTACTCTGCTAGAAAAGGAGGCACTTTGGGATAATTTACAACTTCTGTGTTGACAGTTGGGTCTAATTTTAAATTTAGTATTTGTTTGTTCCCCCTAAGATTTGTTCAGTAGTATGCTTGTATTTAGAACATTTTCATGAACTATAAGCTTGTTAGTTCCCAAATCATTTAGGGCTTTTGTCAGGTTATATTAAATGGCCAACTGTCCTGACTAAGATGGGCTTGTCAAACCCAAAAGGCATTTAAAATTTCCTGGAATGGAACAGACAAATTACAGGGTCAGGATGTGCAAGAAAGTCTTTGGTAATGCACCTTCATCACTTATTTTATCAAGCTTTCAGGGCCCCCTTTGCTGAATACTAGAGCTGGAGGGCTGTGTTGCATGATGGGAGAGTTATCTAGTCCTAGAAAGATTTGCTGAGAAGTTCAGTGCATTTGGTGCAAGTCCTGTTATGGCGAGTCTTGGTTTGAGCTGTAGCTTGTGCTTCCAAACTGGGAATTCTCCAGGCTGCCTCAACTGCTGCTACTTTAACTGAACAGCTTTCAATGTTTGACTTTCTGCCAATAGTTTTCAAAAAGTTGCTTGAATGTATACTTTTTTTTGTGCAGTTTATAAAATGTTCCTGTTTTTGTTGTAGGAATTCCTGGTTTCAAGATGGCAGACATTGACAAGTAAGTGTTCTATGGCATTTCATGTTTAATTGATTTTCATTTTGAGTCGGTTTAAGTGGAGGCAACTTCAGAATCTTTTTGCGTTCCTGTTGTCCAGTTTAGTAATGGAGCATGTGGTAGTGTGGGGATGCATGTTTTGGGAGTCTCACTGCACCTAACTGGTGAAGCTGCTGTTTCTAGTTGGCAAAAAAATATACCCTAACACTCAAGATGAAAGGTGCTTGTGCAGCTGTGCTTGAAATGTGTTACCTTTGTAAACAAGATGCAAAGGAAGTATTTGGTGGCATCGCTACACATGTAAAGGCTTGAGAACCTTAACTGTGGAGCTGTAGATCATTGGAACATTCTGAGAACATATTCTAAGATGTGTGCCAGAAACAGGTGTCTGGAAGTAAGGTGACTTGAATACCTACCTGTGTAGGTAGTAAAATCCTTATGGAGAAGGGTCTAGAGTGTAGCAAAATGATAGTAAGTAATAAGTTAAACTATAATCACTGCATTCTTGCAGCTGTGGACTCCAGATTGCACAAGTTGTGGCTTGAATTTTGTTGTGCAAAGCGCTGTCTGTATAACATGCTGCATCTTGGTTGAATGTGAGCACGCAAGTTTCGAGTAAGGTGGCAGGGTTGGGGAGGGTGTGGGAGTTTGTGTGTTTAGCCAGTGGTGGTGGGGGCAGCTCTGGCTTTGTGGAGTGATGGCCATAAGCTAATGACGTGGGAGCACCTGTAATAGAAATGATGTAAATCCATCTTTGACTGTACCTTAACATTTCCCTATAGTTAACCAAACCAAAAGGCTGGTGGCACATAATTATGTGCTTAAAGATGTCCTGCTGCAGCACTGTAGGTTGGTGGCAGTTTTTTTACACGCTCTTCCCTTTGAAGGGGTTGTGGTTCTGTTACTTCTCTACTTTATCCACTGACATTGTGTCGTGAGCTTTTCTGCTTTCATCCTAAAAGGATTTCGCATGGCAAACAGCTTGGGGGGGATGAACTTTCCCAGGTTACTTTTTAACCAGGTGGGCTCAGTGGACACCCAGTAGTGAATAGAGGTGACACAGGCAAACTAGGGCTGTGGGAATCTAACCTTGTACCATAGGCAGTGCAGCTGACAACCTTAACCTTTGGTGCCTATTCTTTCCAGGCTTTTTTATGACATCTAGGGTCTCTGGTCTCCCTTAATCTCCAGGTTTTCTGCTGCTTAATGCATTTTGTGCAATTGCCAATAGGCCCTCCAGGTTTCTACTTGGATTTTTATTTATCATTGGGGTGCTTCCTGATTTGGATTTAGAGTATAGCAGATGACTGCCTCTGCCCCATTTATTTGTGGCTTTGGTCCCTCTAGGTTCAAGTAATCCCCCAGTTAGGAGGTAAAAGCCAATTATAGCCAGTCTTGGAGCTGGAAGTTTCTTCTCTGCAGCTTCCCTTGTGTAGGGTTTCAGAGCCTGTTCAGAATGGTTTGTTTTCCCAGTCTTCCAATCACATGACAAACTAAACAGTCCACTATGAAGACTTGTTACTAAAAACAAAACATTAAGCTGTAATCTGTTTGACTACTGCCATGGAGAGTTCTCAAAATGACCAGTAACTCTGTAGTAAAATTTATCAAGTTCAGTTTCTCATTCTGTCCTTTTGCATCCCAGCTAGGTGGGTTGGTTCCTCTAGTTCAGCTGTCTCCCATCTTTTTTTCTTACTGAGCTAGGCAATCAGTTTCTGAGTCATGATTGTGCCTGGGATATTTGGTCTTATTTTTCAGACCAGAGTAGTGGGGTGGCTGGTTCTCCTCTATTTTTATTAGCAGAAAGTCATCCAGCAATCATTTTTGTTGCCTGTGCCAGACTGTCCACCATTGGCTGAGCCAGACTTTCCAGCCTGGTTTAGCCCCTTCATTGGCAACCACTTGGTTGTGCCAGTATTTAACCCTGTGACTACATCAGCTCCCTTAATGCTTAAAGTTGGGACATCAGTGGGGTGGGTATTGGGTCTGATGCAGCCCTTGTGCAGTGATGGGAGTGTCTGGTCATAAGCCATTTTTGGGATAATCTTAAACCCTTGGAGCAAGTGGCATAATTTTTTTTTTGGTAGCGGTTGTGCACCCCACAAAAGAACCAAGCTTGCCATGGAACAGTCCTCTTTGGGCACAAGATTGTTTTCTAAGAGGTCTAGAAAGACTTGATTCCTTCAGAGGATGAAGGTGGCTTCCTTTGGGGAAATGCAAAGTCCAGGGAGTGTTGCAGATGGAGGAAATTAACCTTAAGTGTGTCTGCAGAAAAGCCATGTCTGACTTTCCAGTGGTTTTGATTATTGTAGGTGATAACATGGGATAATCCTGGTGTGGTGCTCTGTCTCCCTGGAGAGCAAAATGTTTTGGTACATTTGGATACTGAAGGCCATCTAGATATGCCAAGACTGATACCACTGCTTCAGCTGTGGCCCTGAAAAAGGAATAGAGTACCATCCCTTCTTGCCCTGGAATAGTAACGAGCATTACTTAAACTGAGGAGGCATCTTGGTGCTGCTTCCTGTTTGCATTATTTTAAAGGACCGATGTTAGTACTGCTTAAGGCTTGCATGAAAAACTACCAGGAAGCTGTTGCTTGGTCAGTCTTAAATCAGTAATTTAGTGGTACATGGCCTTTAGTGCTGCTTAAGGAGCTACTAGGGCTTTAGCGTCAAACAATGCGCTGTCATTCTTGGCTACATTTTTGATGCCTTTGCAGAGGAACTGATGTGACCATTTATGGCTTCTCTGTGAAATGTTTGAAGCTGACTGTTTTTTCAGATAATGCAGGGAAGTCTCAAGTGCTTGGGTGACTTTTCCAGGGCTCTTAGAACAGTTTTCCAGAGCAGTGGGCAGACTAATTTTTTTTAAGGAGACAGTGGTCAGACTTGGCAACTGGCAGTGAACTGATGCAACACATCCCCAAGGACTGGGAGACATTAACAATTGGTATACTATTTGCTGTGGAATTGCAGTAAATTACAACCCATTGCACACCCTTGGTCAGTTGTAGGCTAAACATTCCGACTGGACGATGCTGTCCTATCCTGGCATGGTTTTTGTTCAGGCTTTCTTTATGGGATTGTTTGCACCCTTATTCTGTGCACCAGATTTTAGTTTGAACATGCTCCAGTTGATCTTTGTTGCACTGTAGTGCCATGTTAGACCTGCAAGTTCAACCGCACCCATAAGCTTGTGAACTTGTACTGCAGAGCTGAAACTTTGTTGGTAGCTTGTTTCCATTGGCTGTGTGCATAACTGATGTACAGATCTTTTATTACCAGATGTGCTGTGTTCTCTCAAATTGATTATGGAAAGCAAGATTGCTGTTTTTCCTGGTTTGTTAGATTAAGGTATTTTTCAAAGTTCAGCTGTGAACGTAGATATTTAACAGCTTAGATGTACTGACCGGGGCAGGTGGGTTAATTATGGTGGTCATGCTTTCATTGTCCTTGCAGGCAGACCATATATGCTCATTTGTCACTGCAGAAGCCTTGGTCATTGATGGCTGCAGAAGCTTTAGTTGGCCTCCGCTGTATGGGTTATGTTCTTCCAGGCTTCAGATCACCACCTGCCTAAACTGTCAGCTTGAGCTGACCTGACTAAAGATGGGCTTGGTGCCCAAACTGTTCAGTGCTTTCTTGTAATCTGAGTACGTTTGTGTGTTTAGAGGATGTCTGGTTATGCTGCTCCATTGCTGACTTAGGAGGGGTGATCTTTCCACATTCAAGTTTTATTGTACTTTCCTGTTGAGGAATTTTAAGGTAGGAGTCCACATTTTAATGGACTGTCAAGAGACTTTACCCGTACTTTAAAAACTGGAGTGCACTCTTTCCCTGTCTGCTTTAAAAGTAGTTGAAAATGTTGTTTTCTTGCTTTTTGGGGCTGACCAAGTTGCTCAAGTTTTTATACACTCTTCCAAAACCCAACCCAGTGCCTGTAGCTGTACTTAATCTTACTGCCACTAAACATTTAAGAACTTGTCAGTGTAAGACTGGAATTATATGGTTACGCATTGGGGGGGGTATGTATGCTTCTGCAACTTTGATTTTCAGAATTTTGAATGGTCAGACTTGTATGTTTAAATCCTCCTTTGGATAGACTTTGTGTTTGGTTGCTGTGCTGCACAGGTAATCTGAGTATGGTGAAAAGGGTAAGCTGGTGTGGGAATATCATGCGTGTTTTTTTTCTGCCTTGCAAATATTTTAAGGGATTCTATAACTCTAGTTTCAAGCGCTTGTTAAGGGGGAAAATGGCAGGTGGGTTCCAGAAAGGAATTTAGGACCCCCAAAAAATGGGGGCAAGTCCTGTTTCCCTATTTAAGGGACCTTGTTTCCCCACGCCTACCCTGGCAGTCCCTTGTCTGAATCCCCACTTTCCCTTTGGCAACTGTTTCGTGACAAATCGGTTATGAAGGTCATCCACCCAGTTTACAGATGGCAGTGTGAGGAAATGCCTCTCTTCCAGGGTGTAGTTTGTAGACTCAATTCCCATTGCCTTCACATGTTGCAGGGAGTGATAGAACCATTTTTTTCCCCCAAGGTTTGGAGTTCGTCAAAAGTGGAGTTGTGCTGAAGATGCTTGTAGACCAGTTCTGGGTCTTTGTTATAATGTTCAGAATGCTGTCACTTCACAGCCCTATTACCACCTCTTCCTTGTTTGTTTCCTAATAACAGTTGATTTAGAAGATAGTTTCCCGGTAATGCTAGGTTTAGATGTTTCGCATCCATATTCATCCAGACTGTAAGATTCTGTCTAGTTCATTACATCCGTTCTCTTGTACTTGACTATCCACTGCACCAAGAGTGTTCAGAAGTGCCTAGCTCTAGTAATTACTTTATTGCAGGCTACAGGGTGTCCACATTTTCTGTATTTAAATGTGTTAAAAATGTAGGGAATCTCTCACTTGGGCGAGAGCTCTTGCACAAGGTGGGATGTCAAATCATTTGTTTTGACTCCATGCTGGACTATTCCTGACATGAGCTACATTTGCTCCAAGCTTTTTACTGGGGAAAAAAAAATGGTGACTGGAGTTTTCCACTCTGGTCACTGAGGGAATGTCAGGATTTTGGGTCTCATGGCATCTGAATTTCATGATACCCCTTGGCAAGACTCCAAATGAGTTGTCTGAAATATTTGGTCCCAGTACTAGCATCCTCGTGTCAAGTCCCATTGCTGGGGTCCGTTAGAAATTGCTTGTAGACTGCAGATTTGTCTAAATCCAGGTCTCCTTTACCCTCCCTACTGCAAAGCAGTCAGCAGAGACACTGAACTTTGCTTGGAGAGGCAGTGCAAAAATATGTGGGACACAAGGACGTACACAAGCTCATAAGATGCTTGCCATGATCATTGTAACTCTTAATCATCTTTGGTCCCCTTTACCTCCATGTTTTGACTTGCCACACTTGTGGCTTGTCAAGCAAAAGGGGAATGAGGTTGTACCCCTTTGGGGATTAGCCATGTTAGCTTGGTATGGCTGTGTAGCTTCATGGCACAGTCCCATTCATTCTACATTGAGCAAAACTTGTGGTAAAGGGCAGACTCTCACACATGGAAACTAGTTCAGGGGTTCTTCAAAGATTTGATAACTGGCTTCACAGAATACGATTATGGGTGTCTGCACCCCAAACCTTAGCAATTGAACAATAGGGTCTTAATTCCTTTGAGGCACCCGTTTACTGAGGATGTGTATCTGGTACTAATGCAGGCAAGAAAGCCTCCTACTGGAAAATAGTGATTTAATAAGTTGAGTAATAACGCACAAGCCTACACAGAGTCAGCTCTCCATATTTATTTTGTTCTGTAATGTAGTTCAGTATGCCCTAAATTAAGGGACATAACCAGAATAAAACACCCAAAGGTGAAGATGTAGAATACTAATTTTGGCATAAAGCCTTCATAGCTACTTTCACTATCACTTTTAATCACCCTTTGCTATTACAAATGCTCATTAAGACCTGGTGCAAACAAAGCACCCAATTTGATAATCCACATTTGTTCTTTATAGCTCGAATGCCATCCAACCTTCTGGTTAAAATTCTATCAATGTAAATTTTGTTGAGGCAAATGATGGTACTGAAATGTAGATCAGAATGTACGGAAGGAATTCTGTACAACTGTCCAATGTTGAAATTGAACTGCATAAAGGGTTGGGGTTTATACAGTTATTTTTGTACCTGAAAATATATTTGCACAAGATGTCATTTCTTTTTGTAGAACACTAAATCTTGGATTATTTTTTAACCAACAATCCTCTGAGGATATGGGAAATGAGTTTGAATTTGGACCATCTTCTTATGCCCCCGATTAAAAATGTCACTTTCAGTATCAACTTTTGAAAGATTTACATTGTGTACCATTCTAATAGAAAACAGAATTGGGTAACTTGTCATTACTACAGATGCAAGTGTTGCATAGATTAAGAACAAATGATTAACCACTGCTCCCCCTTTATCTGCTGTATTTGGGAGTGGGAGATTTAAAATAGTGAGGTTGGTAGTCAACTTTCAGAATATTATCAATTGTGTTTAGACCCTATACTTATGAAAGACCATTGATATTAACAGCATATGAGGAAGGCATTTCCAAGGTGACTGTATCTGACTGTTCCAGATCGAACCCGGCACACTTGCCCAAAATCCATAAGAATTTGGAGAAACCCCCTGGCAGACTTTTTTTTTTTTTTCAGCTAAGCGGTCATGAACTGAACCTCTCTGCTTATACCAATAGTGGTTTAAGATATTTGGTCATATGTACGTTCTCAGATTTAGGATGAAACATAATTTCATTGTGGAGGAAAGGCGGATTGAACAAGGGTGGTTATGTACCCTTGTCTGTCCTGTATAGCAACCTTCCCCATTGGGCAGGACTTCTGGTACTGGAATTTTGGTTGAATCAGGCTTGTAGTATAGCCCAGGATTCTAGCAGTTTTTGCTAACTGTGCACGTATTGACTAAAAATGTTTTGGTGATCAGTGGTATTTACAGCTAAAGGGCACAGCCATGGGGGCTTCATTTGCACCAATCTATGCTGATCTTTTTATGGGTTGTATTGAACAGATTATGCATGATTCTTCCCATATGTTCATGGTTTCTATGGATATTTGGTGGAAATATTTAGATGACTGCTAGCTGGTCTGGAGGTTGGCTTCTATTTACAAGAATTCATGGATTATTTGAAAGCAAGTGGGGCATTCCCTTTATGTTGAATTTCCATCCAACTTGTATTACTTTTTGGATGTACAAATTGCAGTAGTGTGTGATGGGACTCTACAAAGCTCCATTTTTAGAAAATATCAGTAATTCAACACTGTTGCATGCTACTAATAATAACATATCCATAATATTCCAAAGTCAGTTTTTTAGGCTTTATAGGACTTGTTCAAATGAATTGCAAGAACAGGAACAAGACCTCATTCATAGGTTTTGTAGGGGATATCCACAGTGTGGTTCAAAATGCCCTTGTATCCATAAATAAGGTTCGGACATCAACTTATTACAATATCAGGTTAGGGGTAAGGTTAAACAGCCATTTGGGTTTACTAATTTTGGTAATGCATTCTTTTATACATTTGGTTCAAAAACCTTGAATATTATGCATAGGGATGACAGGTTAAGGGAAATGCCCCCAAAATCTTTTTCCTCTTATAGGAAAGTTTAAGATGGCAGGTTCAACCATTTGTATAAAGTGGATAAGGACAGGGGTATGAATCAGATGAGTTTGGATGGTCAATTAGTAACAGGGTGCTCTCCTTGGACGCTGTAGTTTTTGTAAGTACATTAGAAAAGGCAAGCATTTTACATCCCAAAATACATCACATGTTTTTGACATCTTGGTATTTGTAAATAGTACTGACTGGGTAATATCTGGCCACTTGCACTTCTGCATTTTATGTAGGACAAACATCCTGTCCATTCAAATTTTAAGATATCCGAACACTTGGTATCAGATGTGCCAAAGCCACTAGTGCATTGTGTAAATGTACCAAAAAGCATGCCTCAGCAAAATTTACATTTATTATTGATTGAATGTTTTACTTCCACAGTGGTGCAGCGGTAGCGTTGTTGCCTCACAGCAAGAGGTTCTCCCATTTGATTCTCTGCTTGGGAGTGCCCTCTGTAGAGTCTGCATGTCCATGTCCTCCCCGCGGTAGAGTGGGCTTTCGAAAGACCTGTGTTGAATGGGCGTGCCTTCGTTGAAGGTTGGGTGTTGGGCTGGCAACTTGACACCATAAAACTGCCAATCATTAGCGGACTGGAGTTCTGCTGTTGTGACCCCTAACCGGGAAAAGCCGAAAGACAACATTGAATGTGTTTTAATCAGAATAACAAGGTTGGGTGGCATTCCTTGTCTTCATATAAAAACAAATGTGAATTATCAAATTGGGTGCAGTTTGCACCAGGTCTTGAGCATTTGTAACAAATAGCAAAGGAGGATGTACTTAATATGATTTGGATGAATGTAGCTGTTGCACTGATGAAGGCTTTATGCTGAAACAGGTATGTTTTTTGTAATTCCCTTGAGCGTTTTGTTCTGGTTATGTCCCTTAATTTATAAGGACATATTGAATTGCATTATTGCATGTTCCATAATTAAATATGGAGAGCTGACTCAAGTTTATTTGATTTTTGGCCCAGCACAAATCCATACTTGTGTGGGTTTGTGCATGTTACCACAGTTCATGCCAGCCAAAAACTGAGCTTTACTTCTACCCAGAATCCCTCTATTACCTCTGGTCTTTATTACTTCTGGTCTTTTTTTGCCAGTTTCCAAAAACTTATGTCTAGCCACTACACTGTAGCACTAGTGGGTTTAGGTAAATTTGTCTAGTTTGTCTTCACTTCATCTTTGTTACACTTGCTGTATATGAGCATTATTGTTGCATTCCCCTTTACACACTTGTATATTTCCCACGGTTTTTGATAGTCCCCCCCCCCCCCCCGCCACACATTTTCCTTTCTTTGTATAGTGATATTTTGTTGGCAATTTTTTTCTAGCTGTTTTTCCCCTGCTTTGACATGGCTGAGGGTAAGGGCCTTTGGATTCAAAAAATGCTAGAAGTGTTGGCATAAAATTCCCTAGTCAGACTTTCATGTGTGGTCTTGGCCCTCACCACTTACAGGAAGATTGTAACATTTATCCACCTGGCTTTAGTGGAAAAGGCATAAGCTTATTTTAAAGTACTTTCAGCTCTTGGTGAAGCCATACTGCTGGAGATGAAGCCAAGACAGATATTTCTTCTCCTTCCTCTGTCTATAGAATGGACCAGTCTTTCTGGCCTCTGGTTCCAAAAGCAAAAAATTTGAAGACCTCTGTTCTGGAGATTCCCATGGAACCAGAGGCCTCTGGTGCTGATGTGCATTCCAGCAGCCATTTGCAATTTCAAGCCCTTTGATTTCAAAGGCCTCTGACTACTCTGCTTCACCTGCTAATACCACTTTGTGTAGAACTGTATACACTCCCTCAATTGATCCCTTTGCTAGGGAGTTTCCAGAAGTATTCTTGCAGAGGCCTAATTGCCCATCAGTGTCTTTGTCCACTCCACCAAAAGTCTTTCAAAACTAAACATGGAGAGGCTAGTGAATTGGGCCCCTCTTCTGTACTGATCCCTTTGGGTATTGGTACAGACTTCCTTTACACAATTAGCTACTCTATCATCGGAGGTCTTGGAGCCTTCTGTTCTGGACCTCTTGGCACTGACTGTACCATCTCCAGAGTTTACTTTTGAGCCTGTAGTTACCCTGAACACTTGGGTTGTTTCTGAACTGGAGACTTCCTGGAGCCATAGCTACCCTGTCGTTTCTGGGAGACTGGTCTCTGCTACAGGTTTTGTAGAGCTGTCCCTGCTCCTTGGAGCTTTGGTTAGAGTTTGGCTTTAGCGTCTGTCTCTAGGGTTGGTTGGTTACGAGTGGGGAGTGACCCTGGTTCTGTGGCAGTCTCTGTTCCATGCTCCTTTCCCTCTTCAGGGGGGCCAGCTTTGGGGGAACATTGCATGCTTTGAGGGAGCATTTTCACTGGGAGAGTTGAGACTTCTCAATCAATAGGCTCAGGCTCAGGGATTTCCTCCTCCCTCAGCACAGACCTTTAGCCATTCCCCCTGTTTTAGTCATTGTGGAAAATGTGTTTTCGGAGTCTAGCTTGACCCCTGACTCCTTGCCTCCGGCTCCCAGTAAGCCTGACCGATATTACAGGGTCCCTGACTCGCATAAATTTTTATTTAGAAACCCTGCTGCTGATCCTGAAACTTTCACAGGGCTGAAACTATTTCACAGGGTCCAAAGGGAGTTAAGGCCTCAACAGCCAAAAATCTTACCCCCTCTGACAGATTCAAGGGCACTGGACAGATGGGGGGAAAAAAGGTTGTACATCTGCAACCTTGGCAATCTGAGCCTTAAACTGTCAATTTCATATGCTTAAGTATCAACATGTTATGGGATTACTGAAACAGAATTATTTCTGAATGTGCAGAAAATAAAGAATTGCAGGAATTATTGCATGCAGCTGAACAGGTTGGAAAGCATACTTTGCTATGTGGTTTTGACTCCTTAGAGGCCCCCTGCAGGGCTGCAGTTACTGGATCTGTGATTAGGAGGCATGCCTGGCTAAAGGAACAAAATTTGCCTGATCATGTTAAAGCTAAATTGCTAGATGCACCTTTACAGCATGATACTCTGGTATTAAGGCAAAAGAGGTTTTAAAGAAAATGGAAGACAAAGCTAAGTCTATGCAAACTGTTAGACTTCTTACAAGTGCAGCCACCAAGATTCAGTAGACACTGGCCTACAAAGAATTGGTCTTTTCCTGTGTCGGAGCTCAAAGGGGCAAATAGACGCCCCAAGGGTTCCAGGTACCAGGCACAAGATTCATACAGGTCAAAGCAGTGGGGCGCTTCTACCTCCAAATGTGGAGGAGAGAAAGCGCAAACCTACAGAAAAGTCCCAATGACTTCCCTCTGCCTGCACCAAGCACTTGTCTTTTGGCAGCACCCTTGGGGGGGGGGGGGGGAATTAGCACTTTGTTCTCAAAATTGGCAGTTGATAACCCAGGACAAGTGGGTACTAAACATAGTATGACAGGGATAGATTCCATTTCCACACACTGCCAATGGCAAACAGTTGGCCAGATCTGCCCAAAAATCAATGGGCAGAGGCACAAACTGGTTACGTCCCTCATGGATATGGGGGCCATTCAGCCAGTACCAGAAAGGAAAGGACAAGGTTTTTACTCTTCCTTTCTGGGTAGCAAGAACAGTCAAGGCCTGGTGGCAAATACTGGATTTATCAATTTTGAACACACCTGGACTTTCTAAAATTCAAATTGCTGACTTTGCAGCAGCTTCTGCCCATGCTGGGAAAGAATGCTTGGCTGGTGGCATTAGACCTAAGTGGCATATCTGAATGTCCCAATAAGACAATCGTGCCGAAGATACCTCAGATTCAAGGCTGGCTTAATGCATTACCAATTCTCTGCCCTGCCCTTTGGCTTATCTACTGCACCCAGAGCCTTCACAAAGTGCCTGGCACCAGTAATTGCATTTTGCAGACAAAAGGTATACAAATATATCCTTGGACGACTGTCTCATTCAAGCAGAGAGCAAGGATGTTCTTCGACACCTGGCCTTTGTGAAAAGGCTTTAACATGCCTAGGGTACACAAACAAAAAATCACAACTGGTACCCTCTCAAAAGATAACATTCCTGGGTGCAAGCTTGAATACAACTGCCCAGATGGCTTACCTCATGCCAGACAAGCAAAGGCAACTGACTACTTCAAACTTATGGCAACAAAAACCCAGTTATCTGCAAGACAAATTCTACAGGTTTTGGGCTTCATGGCATTCTGCATCCTACTAGTTCCATATGCAAGACTGCATATGAGGAAACTTCAATGGTACCTAAAGTTTATGGAGTCAACATTCTCAGTCTGGAAACCTGATTCCTCTCATACCCTGCTTACAGCAGGAGTTTCTATGGTGGGCGAAGACCAGTCACCAAAACATGGGACTGGCCTTTGCTCTACCCCCTGCCAGCCAAACCTAAAGATTCATCAGATTATGCCTGGGGGCCCCACATGGCAGGAAGATGCATTCAGGGCATATGGACCCCAAAACAAATGCATCGACATAACCAGAAAGAGATGCTAGCTGTTCAAAATGCCCTCCTTCAAGGACTTACTTCATCCAGGGCAACTACTGATGGACAACACCACTGTCATGTGGTATATAAACAAGCAAGGGGGGGCACACTCATACCCCCCTTTGCAGATTAGCCATGGCATTGTGGGACAGCTTTGTCCTACCAAGTACATCAAGCTCAATTCCTGCCAGGAAAACAAACCACTCTGGCAAACTATTTAAGCAGAAACCTTATGGACCCTCACGAGTGGAAACTAAATCCACAAGTCTTCAGCATGATAACAGAGAAATGGGGGAGCCCAGACAGATCTTTTTGCGCCTCTTCAAAATTATCAATTGAAAAGGATTCTGCACAAGGACTTGCCACAGACGAGCATGGAAAGTGGACGCCCTATCCTTCAGTTGGAAAAACCCATCAGTTTGCCTTTCCTCTGCCTGTTCTTCTCAAGGTCCTCTTAAAAGTCAGACAAGAGAAACCAAAGATACTAATTGCCCCGGACTGGCCCTGCCAATATTGGTACCCAGTCCTAAGGAACTTGTCTCAATACCCAGCTTGGACCTTACCTCAAGACGTCCACTACTGTCCCAGCAAAACAATCTGATCCTGCACCATCAACTCAAGACAACCTGGTGGCATGGTTGATCATGTAGTTATACAAACAGTAAAACTGTGGATGTCCTTTTGGAAGCCAGAAGGCCTACTAGAAAATCTTATGCTGATAAATGGAAGATTCTGTGCTTGGAATCTAGCACAAGGAACTGATGCAGATATTACAATACTTGACAGATGCTTGACAAAGGCCCGTCTTTCTCATCAATTAAAATCCATGCCTCTGCCATTTCGTCTCATTGCAGTACAGAGCCACCAATCTTTTCTCATCCTTTACTAAAGCAGTATCTTAGAGCCAAAAATTTAAGGCCTCCTAGAACACAATTACCTGCATGGGACCTCAATTATGTATTGGAAAAGCTCACCCTGCCTCCATTTGAACCAGTTGCTACTGCTGATATAAAGTTCTTATGGAAAACTGCTCTGCTACGAGCAGTTCAAGAAGAGTTTCAGAGCTACATGCCCTCATGGCTGTAGAGCCTTTTGTCATATTTTACCCAGACAAGGTGTCTGAGGACAAATCTTACATTTATGGCCAAGGTGGTTTCCAGTGTGGCTCTTAACCGAAACGATTCATCTGCCAACCTTTTACCCAAATCCGCAGAACAAGGGGGAGTTTTGCATTCCTTGGACATACACAGACTGCTAAGATTCTACTTGAGCAGTACTATTGCTCTAAGAAACTGAGCAATTACTAGTGACATGCTGCAGGATCAGAAGGAAAGGCTATTTCAAAGCATCCAATTTCAAAATGGATAAGCCACTGCATCCATTTCTGCTACTTACACCATGGTAAATCTGTGCCCAAAGGGCATTAGGTCTCATTCCACCAAAGCTGCAGCTACTTCAGCAGCTTTTCTCAGGAGTACCAACCAAAGACATTCTAGAGGCTGCTACTTGGAGTTCTGTTCACACCTTTGCAAAGCATCATTTGCCTCTCCTCAAATCCAGGGCAGGCTTTGCCACTGCAGTTCTGCAGGGCCTTATAGCTGCACTTAATGCTGTTTAGCTCCAGCCTCCCAACCCTAGCTTTGAGATTCTACCCAAATGTAATGACCAACAGTGAAACAACATAGTACAGTTGTGTACACTTAACATAAATGTAGACGTTGGTGTATTCACTGTTGCAGTCCAGGTTACCCGCCATCCCCCAGTCCTAGAGGAGACCAACTGACACAGGACCCAAGACTTTGGAATTCTGACCGAGGGCAACCTGCCAGCAGATTACCCAAATGTAATGACTGCAACAGTGCATACACTCTTAACATCTACATTTATGACAAGTGTACACAGCTGTACTTTCTGGATGGTCACTGTACAGTCTCTTCTCCCCTCTCTGAAGAAAGACTGGATGTGCTCAATAGGCTTTCAGGTTGCATATTACCATATGGACAAACTCTGCAGAAGGAGCCTCTGCTTCTGGTTGGAAGCCAGTAATTACCATTCAGAGAGTACTGCCCTTTGGACTTGCCACAGCTGCCCCCCCAGGGTGTTCAAATGCATGGGAGTAGTAGCTCACTTGAGACTGCAAGGATTCCAAGTTTCCATAACTGCTTTCACCAAGCATTAATAGTAACCAGAGACCACTCTTGACACCCGTGCCCATCTAGGGAATACAGGCAATCTAGAAAAGTCACATTTAACTTGACCCAATTTAGAATTCCATAGGCAGTACTGAATACTTGGTGATGGCATCTTACCCCAGAACATCATCCAAGAATTGTGGTTCAGGTTCAAAAGTTAATTTACAGAAAGGTTAGTCTTAGAAGCTCTCCTGGATCCTAGAGCTTGCAACTGTAGTGCCATTAGTCAGGTTGCATGCGAGAATTCTGCAATGCTATTAACTTCCCAATGGTCTCCTTCGCCAACCACTATCAGTCTTCATCACAAACCATTGCAGAACATATCTTTGGATACATTCTGAGCAAATTCTTTACTGTTGTCCCTTTGTTTTTCTGGAGCCCATGACCATAGTGAGAACGGATGCTTCCCAGATGGGGTGGGGGGCATTATCTGGGCAAGACTGTCCAAGGCACTTGTCCTCAGAGACCAACTTGCACATTAGTGTCCTAGAGATGATTGGTGCTTTTCTCTTTGCAGGCCTTTCAGACAGCTTTTCATCGGAGGACTATTGCAATTCCAACTGACAATGTCAGTGGTTGCATCAAGCGGGGAGGAACCAAGTCTTATTCCTTTTGTCACTGCCTTCAGTGTGGCAGTGGGCAAACTTGTCCAACCACTTTCTGATAGTACACATTCCTGGGTGTTGAGAGGTCGTGTGATTGCAGACAAGCTGAGCAGATGCATCCTTCAGCTTCACAAGTGGTCTCAATCTAGAAGTGGCAAAAATGATATTGTCATTGGTCAATACTGCAACAGGTTTTCCTCTCCCCTAAAGTGCAGCAATTACTTTGCCCTGACCCCCCCCCCTCCAGAAGGTCCTCCAGAGATGCTCTCCTCAATGATTAAACCCATTTCGCCACTCCCGACCTACTGTGCCTTTCCCACAATACCTCGAATTCCCAAAGTTTTACAGAAAGCACTGGGGTTAAAGTACAGTAGTCTTTATTTGCTCCCTTTTGGCCTCTACAGATTTGGTTCCCCTTTCTTTGGCCTTGCTTGATTAATCGACCTGGGATTCTGGACCCAGTGCCATGTCTTCTGTCCCAGTCTTGCTCACCCAAACATTTTTGAATCGCAAACTGACTGCGTGATTCCTCATTTCATTAATTGCTAGGTGTCCTATTCTCCAGTATGTCATATCCTTTTGTCGGCACTCAAACCTACTAGAAAGCAATATTTAAGTGGAAGACATGTAATTTTGGGCCCATAAAAAGCAAATTGATCCTTTCTCTCCTTCAGTTTAGCATGTTTTACATTTCTTAGCATCTCTGTTCAATGTTTGGCCTTCTCCATCCACCATCAAACTATAGTTAGCTGCAATTTCTAACTTACAACAGTTTAGAACACAACAATGATAGTTTCACTGTTGCAGTCATCACACTTGGGTTATCTGCCTGCAGGTAGCCCTCAGTTGGCCTGAATACCAGAGTCTTGGGATTTCTGTCTGATGCTGTTGCTTCTTCCATGATGTCAGGTCGTCAGGGGTATAAGACAGGCAGCTGATGCTGTTACATCAGTCTTTCTTGCAGAGAAGGAGCCCGAAGCAGTTAGCAAGTGCTGGTTGGCAGCTACCTGAAATTTGTTTAGTTTCAAACCTGAAGTCTTCTAAAGCTAAGTACCCTGTTGGGGATTCTTCTTGCTCTAACTGATGGGTAAAGTAAGAACCGTCTTGCCTGTGGAAAGCTAATACCTTGAATTTTTATTCTTACTGTGTCCCCTGTTTTAGGTGCAGACCACGGCATTCCTCACTGTTTTGTGCCTTATTTAATACCCCAACCATTTGTTGGGCTATTTGTCACTAACTTCTCTCTTGTTCATATTCCAGAATGGCTTCGGTAAGCCATCTGATGCTTCTAGTCTCCAGTCTGCTGGTACTCCGGTGCCTTTGCAGCCCCTGATGGCTGCTTCTACAGATTTGCAGGCCTCTGCTGAGACACATTCGGAGTCTGGTATGCTGTGAGGTGCTTCGACTGAACCTGCGGATGTCTCTTACCTTGGATGGGTCTGGAGCCACTGTGCAGGCACTGGTTTCTGAGGCTGTATTGCAACCTACTGATATTCATATTAAACAGACTTTTTTTTAGCTAATAACTACAGTTTCTCAGGCCCAGAGTACACATGCTCAAGCTCCCATCCCCAAAAACAAATGCTTAGAATGGCTGAAGGCCTTATCACCCTAACTATGGGAAGCCGGCCTTCCCCTGCTAAGAGACCAAGAACTGAGTTTCTGATTCTACAGACCAAGAGTCCGATAACTGACACTTCTGATTAACAGGGCATACCCTTATCTAACTTTGAAGATTTAAATGCAGAGGAATCAATTCCCTCTGCCTCCCCTCCAGAGGATTTTTCTTTTGGTGAAACCTTGCATTCTTTGAGAGCATTTCTGCTGGGAATGCTAGGATTATCCTGTGTCCAAAAAGACTCCGAATTTTTAGTTGCCTCACCACAGGTCTCCAGCTATATCCCCTGTCGTGGATGTTGATGTCTTTGTGGAATCCAGTCTTACTCCAGAGACTACCACTGGCCCCTAGAAAACCTGACTGGTACTACAGAGTTCCAGATTCTCAAATTTCTTTTAAAGAATCCTACTGTGGATCCAGAGACAATTTCCTAGGGGCCTAAAGGTATTGAGGCTACTACAGCCAAAAAACCTACTTTTTCAGACAGGGATTCCAGAGCTTTAGACAGATTGGGTAAGAAGTTGTATAAGTCTGCAATTCTTGCCATCAGGGCATTGAATTGCCAGTTTCATATGTTGAAGTACCAGCAACATATGGAACAAATTAAACCATACTTGGCGATTGCCTGATTCAGGCAGTCAGCAATTACTACAGCACCTGGCATTTGTAAAAATACATCTTCATTGGGGTACAGAGTCGATGAAAAGAAATGGCAACTGGTGCCCAGTCAAATTGTATTCCTGGGAGCAAGCTTGAACACAACTTCCCAGATGCCCTTTCTCTCCAGAAAAACAGATCTATTTGAACTACTTCAAACGCATGGCCACCAAAACCCAGCTAGCTGCAAGGAAAATACTGCAAGCCCTTGGGTTCATGGCCTCATGCATTCTGCTAATTCCATATGCAAGACTGCATATGAGGAAACTTCAGTGGTACTTAATCTTTGGTGCCAACATTCTCAGGACCTGGGGAACGGTCATTCCTTGTCTAAGGGCGGAGTTCCTTTGGTGGGTAGAAGCATGCAACCACAACAAGGGACTGCCTTTCACTCAACCCCTCGCCGCCCAAACCCTGACTACAGGCACCTCTGACTATGCATGGGTGGCTCACATGGCAGGCAAATGCATTTGGGGAAAGTGGACCCCAGGACAAATTCTCCTGCACATCAATCAGAGATGTTAGCTGTACAGTATGCTCTGACTGCTTTCAAATACCTAATCCTTCCAGGACAGCTGCTGATAAAAACAAACGCCACAGTTTTGTGGTACATTAACAGGGGGGAACCTTCTTACCAACTTTGCTGGTTAGCCATGGCCCTGTGGAACACAGCTTTAAGCAACCAAGTGCATCTGCAAGCTCCGTTCCTGCCAGGCAAACGGAATTCACTGGCAGACTACTTGAGCAGAAATCTCCTGGACCCACGAGTGGAAATTGGAGCCAAATACCTTCAACCTAATCCAGAGGTGGGGACACTGGAGGTGGACCTCTGGCCTCCCCTGAGAACCACCAGTTGAGCAAATTTTGCACCAGGAACCCCCACAGCAGGGTCTGTAAGGTGGATGCCTTTTCCTTCAAATGGAAAAACCTCTCAATGTATGCCTTCCCCTCTGCCCCTCCTCTCAAAGGTACTACTCATGATCAGGGGACTGCCAAAGGGCAATTCTTGTTGCCCCTGATTGGCCACACCAGCACTGGTACCCACTCTTATGCAGTCTAACAGTGCCATCCTGGCACCTTCATCATACTCCTTCCCTGCTGCCTCAGCAGGAGGGACAGATTTTGCATCCACAGCTGCAAACCCTAAACCTTTCAGCCTGGCTTATCCCCTGAATTACTCCACCAGCAACCCTCAGCAAGTAGATGCTGGATGTCATTCTTGAGGCCAGAAGGCCTAGTACTAAAATCCTATGCTGAAAAGGGGAAAAGATGACTCTTAGAGTCCTTTCTCAAGGAAAGGACAGCTTGCCCTCCTTGCCTCAAATCCTTGATTACCTAGCAGAGCTAATCCAGAGGCCTATCCTTCATTAAGATTAATGCCTCTGCCATCTTGGCTCATAATACTGAGCCACCTCTATTCTCACCCTCATCAGTTTGAGAGGGACTAACAACGTAAGGCCCCCTAGGAGAGCACCCATCCCTGCCTGGGACCTTAACTTTGTACTGGAAGAGCTCACACTGCCCCCTTTTTGAACCTGCAGCTTCAGCAGAGTTAAAATTCCTTTCTTGGAAAACAGCCTTGCTTTTTAGCCATAACCTCCGCTAGAAGTGAGTTACAGGCACCAATGGCTGTGGAACCCTTCATTATTTTCCATGCTGACAGGGTTTCCCGCAGGACTTAACCAGTCCTTTATGCCTAAGGTGGTTTCTAGTGTGGCTCTAAACCAAGGCATCCATTTTCCAACCTTCCCTAATCCTCAAAATAAAGGGGAGAAGATCCTGCACTCCCTGGATGTGCTCACGGCTCAGGTTCTACCTTGCCAGGACTAAACCTTTCAGAAAATCTGACCAACTGCTAGCTTTGCTACAGGGGCAGAGGGCAAGGCCATTTCAAAGCAAACCCATTTCCAAATGATAGCACACTGCATCAATTTCTGCTACAAGCACTATGGAAAACCTACCCCACAGGGGATCAGAACACACCCCACTATGGCTACTTCCTCTACAGCATTTCTCAGGTGAGTCTCTACCAGGGACATTTTGGAATCTGCAACCTCGAGTTCTGCGCACACCACCAAGCATTACCACTAGACTGTTTTTTTTTTTTTTTTTCTAAATCCAGAGCTGGATTTTTGGTAGACAAGGCCTACAAGGCAGCCCCTACAGCTCTAACCTAACTCCTCTTGAATGCCTCCACCCTTCCTCCATTTTGGGAATCAACCCAAGTGTGACTGCAACAGTGACACTAAGAACATAGTACAGTTGTGTACACTTAACAACGTAAATGTGGATGTTCGAGTGCATTCACTGTTGCAGTCCTGGTTTCCCTCCCTCCAGTCCCCTGTTTCTGTCCTTTCTACCTATCCTCTGTATGGCCATCTTTTTATGGTGGGTATTTACTTTTACTTATGGTGGTCCATACCGTATACTAGCTTCCTATTTGGGGGGCTACGGACATCTGGGGCAAGAAACTAATGTAATGGTATCTGCTGCCTGATTTATACCCCTGACTACCTGACATGGAAGAAGCGACAGCATCTGAGAGAGAAATCCCAAGACTCTGGTATTCGGGCTGACTGAGGGCTACCTGCAGGCAAATAACCCAAGTGTGACCAACAGTGAATACACAAACATCTGCACTTATGGTAAGTTTACACAACTGCACTTTATCCTCGCACAGGCTTTGTAAAGAGTTGCCATCAGGGCTTGAGTTGCCATCAGGGCAAATGCTATTTAGATGTAGTTTTTCTTAAATTCATAAACATTGGAGATGTTTCTCTGAGGCAGAAGTTTTTTTCCATTGGGTGGCAAGAGAAGAGCTGAAGTACTGTCAATTGATTTTAGGTTTGTAGATTTGTAGTAGGGATTGATCAGACCTTCTAGGACAAGTGGAGGGGCTGTTCAGGATGGAATGAATAAGTTGAGATGATTAGGAAACTCTTAAAATTAGAATTGAGAAATGGGCTTTATTTGTTATTGCTTTGTCTGGGATGTATATTACATTGAATTTCAGTTTGAATCTGTCCCAGAAGTCATGTGATGCTTGGGATTGCTGTGAATATGGAAACAACAAGCAGCTTCAAGTGTTTTTGCAACTTCTAATTTGTCAATATAATTTTTGTTTATCTTGCTAGCTGTTCATGTTTTGGCTGAAACAAAGTTAAGATATGGTTGAGAGGCTTCCATTTGAGAATTGATGGTCTGTTTGCACCGATTGTGTGTGGCTGCTAAGTTCAAATTGTCTATTTCCAAATTCCTCAGTGGCTGGGTGGTCTGCTACTCTACTTGCCTACTGGGGGTCTGCAAGTCCTTTTTCAAACTTTTTTGAATGATTGGATTTTGGGATTTTGTATCCTTTTCCTTGCCTAGTTGTTGGTCTTAAGTTCAGTACTTCAGGAAGTCAATTTTTTATTCAGTCTGTCATATGCCAGTCTTAATCCAGGCACTTTAGTATCAGTTACTCAGTTTGTCTGTACCCTTCTGTAGGGTTAGTAGGTAGGAGGTAGTATCAGTTACTCTAGTACCTGTCTGGTTTCCTAGGGGCAGGAGGTAGTTTCTTTTCAGGAATGTTAGTGAGCATACTTTGCAGTGTGGCTTTGCTCTAGAAGCATCTTGCAGCGCAGCAGTCACTGGCTCTGTACTGAAGACATGCTTGGCTGGAGCAGAGCTTGCCAGATCATGTCAAATCTAAATTGCTAGATGCTCCTTTGAATAAGGACAGTTTGGCACCAAAGCAGAAGAGGTTCTTAAAGATGGAAGAAAAAGATAAATCTATGCAGACTGTTAAAGAATTCCTACAAGTGCAACCCCCTAGATTCAGTAGGCATTGCCCACACTGGTCCTTTCCAGCCCCCTCCAGGCCTTCCCAAACAAGACACAGGGAAAACAGGCCACCCAGACTACAGTCTCTGGGTATGCAGAGATCTAAGCAGTGGGAGTGCCCCCACCCCAAAAACGGAGTGGTAAGACACCTCCTTATGGAAAAAAAGCTCAACGACTTCACTCAATTTCCCAGCCCTGCCCAATTGCTTGTGCCCCTAGGAGGAAAACTTGCCCTTCATGCAAAAAAAACTGGACTTCCATCACTCTGGACCAATCGGTCCTCAACATTGTATCCCAGGGGTACAAATTTTATTTCCCTTCACTGCCAACACAAAGTGGGTTTCCAGACCTTCCTCCAAACCAGTGGGCAGATGCTCAAAACAAAGTACTTTCCCTGTTCAATATCAGATATTCAGCCTGTTTCAGTAGACCAGAGGGGTCAAGGATTCTACTCCAGACTCTTCCTGGTACCCAGGAAAGAGGGCTCTGTGCCCAATCCTGGATACACCTTCCTGGTGTTACCGAAATTCAAGCTGCTTACCCTGCAACAGCTTCTCCCCATGTTGGCCAAGGATGCCTGGTTAGTCACCCTAGACTTAAAAGTAGCCTATCTGCACATCCCCATAAGAGTCATGCAGGAAGCATCTAAGTTTCAGGGCAGGTTTTATGCATAATCAGTTCTCTGCACTTACCTTTGACTTATCTTGCGCCCAGGATATCCACCAAATGCCTGACTCCAGCCACTGCATACTGTAGGCAGAGAAATATCCAAATTTACCCATATTTGGACAACTGCCTGATTCAGACAGACTGTCAGGAATTGCTGCTTCAGCACCAGGCACTTGTAAAAAACCTCCTCACTTCATTGGGGTACACAATCAATGAAAAAAAATCGCAACTGGTACCCAGTCAAAATTGTATTCCTGTGAGCAAGCTTGGACACAGCTTCCTAAATGGTATTCCTCACTTCAGAAAAACAGGTCTATCTGACTACTTCAAATGGCCACCAGAACCCAGCTATCTGAAAGAAAAATACTGCAAGCCCTAGGGTTCATGGCATGTATACTGCTAAATCCGTATGCAAGACTGCATAGGAGGAAACTTCAGTGGTACTCAAGTCTTTGGTGCCAACATTCTCAGGACCTGGAAACGGTCATTCCTATCTTTACTCAACCCCATGCCACTCAGACCCTGACCAGACTTGTCAGACTATGCATGGGGGGCACACATGGTTGGCAAATGTATTCAGGGCCACTGGAGCCCAAGTCAAACTAATCTGCACGTCAACCAGAAAGATGCTAGCTGTACAGAATGCCCTGACTGCTTTCAGATACCTACTCTTGCCAGGACAGCTGCTGATAAAAACCAACACCACAGTTGTGTGCTACATCAGCAAGCAGGGGGAACCCATTCTTACCCACTCTACAGGTTAGCCATGGTCCTGTGGAACACTGCCTTGGACATAAGTCCATCTACAAGCTCAATTCCTGCCAAGCAAAGAAAACTCGGACGACTTGAGCAGAAATCTCCTAGACCCACACGAGTGGAAATTAGAGCCCAGCACCTTCAACCTTCTGATTCAGAAATGGGGGACCCCAGAGGTGGATCGGTCTCCCCCTACAGCCACCAGCTAAGCAAATTTTGTACCTGGAACCCTCACAGCAGGGCTTGGAAAGTGGATGCCCTATCCTTTCAATGGGAAAACCTCTCAATTTATGCCTTCCCCCTCTGCCCCTTCTCTCTAGTATTAATAGAGATAAAACAAGACTGGCCAAGGACAATTCTGATGGCCCCCGAACTGGCCATGCCGGCACTGGTACCCACTCCTGCACAGCCTAACTGTGCCGCCCTGGCACCTACACCAGACCCCAACCCTGCTTTCTCAGCAGGAGGGACAGATTTTGCATTCACAATTGTAAACCCTAAATCTTGTGTCCTGGCTTATTCCTTTAAATACAACACCAGCAACCCTAAGCAAACAGGTGCTGGATGTCGTCCTTTAAGCCAGAAGGCCCAGTACAAGGAAATCCTATGCTGAAGTGGAAAATGTATTGTTCTTGGATTCAGCCTAAAGTAAAAGGACACAGCACTACCCTTGCCTCTAATCCTGGATTACCTAGCAGAACTACTCCAGAGGCCTATCCTTAAGATCCATGCCTCTGCCATCTTGGCTCATTAAAATACTGAGCCATCTCTATTCTCACCCTCAATGGTTCCTGAGGGGCAAATAACTTTGTACTGGAAGAGCTCACTCTTCCCCCTTTTGAACCTGCTGCTTCAGCAGAATTAAAATTCCTCTTGGAAAACAGCCTTGCTTCTAGCCATCACTTCAGCTAGAGGAGTGTCTGAGTTACAAGCACGGATGGCTGTGAAACACTTCATTATTTTCCATGCTGACAGGGTTTCCCTCCTGTCTAACCCTTTTTTGCCTAAAGTGGTGTCCAGTGTGGCTCTCAACCAATCCATCCATTTGCCAACCTTCTTTAATCCTCAAAATAAAGGGGAAAGGATACTGCATTCTTTTGATGTGTACAGACAGCTCAGATTCTACCTTGATAGGCTAAGCCTTTCAGAAAATCTGACCAGTTGCTAGTCGGCTTTGCAACAGGGGCAGAGGAAGGGCCATTTCAAAACAATTTCCAAATGGATAGAACACTATCCATTTCTGCTACAAGCACCATGGAAAACCAACCCCTCCGTGGGTCAGAACACATTCCACTAGGGCTACATCTACCTCTACAGCATTTCTCGGGGGTGGAGGTCCAGGACATCCTGGAAGTGGTTACCTGGAGTTTTGTACACACCTTCACCAAGCATTGCCACCTGCCTATCGTTTCCAAATCGAGGACAGGTTTTGCTACAGCAGTCTTGCAAGGCCTACTAACCAGCCAGTGTGAGTCGGTGAAACACCAAGAACATAGTACAACATAGTACAGTTGTATACACTTACCATAAATGTAGATGTTGGTGTGTTAACCATTGCGGTCCTGGTCTCCCCCCCCCTCTGTGGCTATTCCTACTGGTATTGGTATTTACTGTTTTTATACCCCCTGACATCAAGGAAGAAGCGACAGCATTCAAAGCAGAAGTACTAATTCTCTAGTATTCGGGCTGACCTGAGGGCTACCTGCAGGCAAGATAACCCAAGTGTGATGACTGCAACAGTGAATACACTAACATCTACATTTTATATGGCAAGTGTACACCACTGTACTTTCCTCTTCACTGTCCAGCCATGGACTCCACACTGAGTCTAACCAAAGAAGCAGAGAAGGCCCTAATCCCCCCACAGGCTTTGTTCTAGTTCCCTTTTCAGGATCACTGTCAACTTGAGTCTGTCATATTAAAACAGTCAACTTAAGATTCCAACATGCTAAAACAAAATTTTCTAAATCCCCACAGTTGCTCTGCCAACAAGCCTTAGTGTTCTCTCCCAAGCCCCCTAGCAAAGTTCTCTTGGGCTTTATGCCTAATTCCATAACCTTTGCAGTGGACCCTCTTGGTACACTGGTCTCCTGCCTATGCACTTTCCAGTCACTCTTCCAAATCTGAGGACTGTTCACTAGTGGCAAAGGTTTAGTCTTCCCAAGATGCCCCTTATACATTCCCCAGTAACCATGGTAACAAGATCCTTCTCTTCTGGTAATCCTTTGAGTGGAAGGATGTCCAAGGCACATGGATCCCAGTCTTCACATCAGTGTGCTGGCGATGGACAGTTGTCCTAATATAGGCCTTCCAAGGCTGTTCCCGGGGGGGGGGGGGTTTGCAATCAAAGCCATGTACTAGACCACTGACAAAAGGTGGAACCTGCTAATATCCCCATCGGGAAGCCATTGGGGGTTGGTACGGGTGATGTATTTGCCCTTCCCAGGGCGATCCAGTATATTAATTGATACAAGCTAATAAACTTGAGCATCTTGAGTGGTCTCAATAGTTGGCCACAGATTCGGCTAATGGAGCCAGCCTTGCTGCTACCTAATCTAACATCGGATGCAACTACTACTTGCCCTGATCCCCAGGAGGGGAGCCACCAAGGGATGCTATATTCCACACTCTGCCTCTGCCCTTCCACTCCCTTCATAATCTTTTGTTGTAAGGAACTCGAGTCATTGAGTATCAGTAATTTAGAAAAGGCACATTAATGCAAAAGCTGTTCACTTTAAGTGAATTACAGTAATTTTGAAATCACTGGTGGCCTGCAGCCTGACCCATATCTCAGACAGTGAGGATGCTGGTTCACGGTCATGATGCCAGGGATTCTGCCATAATACCACACCACTCTATGGCACCCTTGTGATCTCTACAGTCATTGCTCCAGGCAATACAAGCTTCTGCTCTTGCCTTTTTTTTTCCTAGGGTGAGTTGACTGTCTACTCTCCCTCCCTTGTGCAATTTTTCCAGCAGCTGTCACTAGTCTGATCTTGATCATATGAGGTACAATAAGAGTTTTCTATGCACATGTGGGAAGAGTTGCATTGGGGCATAACTGAGAGCTAGAATATCCAAAGTTGTTTGCATTAGCTTTACATTAGCTGCAGATTAACAAACTCTCCATGGAAAAATGGAGGAGGGGATTCAGTCACTTGCTGAAAGACTACAAATTGATGCTGTAAGAAAGCATAATTTTAGTGTAACTAAAATTTAACCATGAAGTACTGGAAGCTTGGGTGCCACTGCAGATTAGAACCATGCTTTCCCCTGAATTACCCTGAGACTGTAAGATGCCCATGCTTTGAAGTATTTTTATTCAGTTGTTGCTAGAAAACGTTGTCTAGCATGCCCTAAAGGGACTCCAAAACAAAATCCAGTAAGTATGACTAGCATTAAACAAGGTCTAATGTTTGTTAATGACTGATATTTTGTAATATTGCATACATAGTAATTGATTCTGGTACATTATTGTAGCATAGAATACCAAGATTCTCTTCCTTTGAAGCTGTGCTGTTAACTGACCATGCTCTATCTTAGGTTCATAGGTTCATACTAGGCTATCTGCCCGAGGGCATTTATAAGCCTAGCCCATCGTTTTGTGGCTTACGCCACCCCTTTAGTATGGGGAACTATACCCATTATTTTGCTGTGCCTCTGTCGAGCAGTGACACTGAGTTAATTCCTGGGGTATATCTGCAATCTCCCATCCATTGGTCAAGATTTCTCTTGAACAAGGTCAGCGAGGTGCTCTGCCTCACATGTACCGGGATTTTGTTCCACAGCATAGGGAGTCTTTGGGTGATGAATCTATCCCTCCAGCACGTCCTATTAATAGCCGTGTTGATTAAGTCTCCCGCCCTTGTGGCTCTGATGGATCTAGATTTTTTGAGGTGAAGCATATTCATCAAATCTGGGTTTGACATGGCCTTGTATGTTAGGCAAAGGTCACCTCTGAGCAAGCGGTAAGCGACTGAATAGAGCTGGAGTTTCAGTCGGGCAGCATAGGACAGATTTTTGAGACCCTTTATCCTTTTGGTGAGGAACTTTAGTGTCCTCTCCAGCTGCTGCAAGTGTCGGGTCAGATACATTCCGAATGGGGCATTGTACTCAATCATTGGTCTGATGAGTGATGAGTAAAGGGAGACTATGACCTCCCTTGATCTAGATGAGCATCCCTTCATGATAAGGTGGGCAATGTAGAAGGACTTCCTAACTACTTTAGCTACATGGGTGTCGAATGACAGACTACTATCAACCTGGGTCCCCAGGTCCCTGATAACTTCTTCTGTGCTCAGTGGATTGCCACCTATTTGGTAGCTAGGGGTAACCTTGTTTTTCCCGAAGGGTATGACTATGCATTTTTGGCATTTAACTTTAGGCGTGGCTCTGGCACCAGTTATCCATTTCTGTGAGACCCTTCTGAAGGATATCTGTGTCAGATGTGTTTTCTACTATGGCGCCTAGTTTGCAGTCATCTGCAAACTTTGTCAGCCATAACCCTCCTGTGTTTGCTTGTACTGGAAAAGTAGATGCCAAACAAGAGTGGGCCCAGGACTGAGCCCTGTGGGACACCACTTGTGACAGGCTTTGAGTCTGACATGGCGCCAGCAACTCTGACCCTGTGGGTTCTGTCACTCAGCCAGTTTGCAACCCATCTTGTGATGTATGGGTTAACATTTAAGCTGATGAGTTTTTCAATGATACCAGAGTGGGGTATTGTATCTAAGGCCTTAGCCAGATCGAGGTAGGCTGTATGGACTGCCTTGCCCTCATCAATGGCTTTGGTGACTGTTTCGAAAAAGTCAACCAAGTTTAAAAGGCATGATCTGCCTTTGACAAAGCCAAACTGGGTTGGATCCAAAGTCTGCAAATTCCCTATGTCTTTATTTATGAGGTCCATTATGATCCTCTCCATGGCTTTGCAGATAAGGCTTGTCAAGCTAATGGGCCGGTAATTTCCAGGGTCTGTGGAGGCACCGCCTTTGAAGTGGGACCACAGTTGCAGTGCGCCACTCCCTGGGTACGTATCCAGAGGCAAGACTTTGATTAAACAGCTGTCGTAGCTGTGGGTTTAATTGCTCATTGAGTTCGTGGAGCACACAGCCGGGGACACCATAGGGTCCCATGCATGCTGTGTTTGTTGCTTTGGAGAGAGCAGTTCTCACTTGGGCGTTGGAGATGTTTGGGGGCTGCACTCATTTGGTATAGATATCTCTCCTTTGGGGAGGGGAGAAGTTTGCACTGAACCTGTCAGCCAGTATGTTGCCAATGTCTGTAGGATCAGTAATCTTCACATCATTTTGAACTAGTTCTGAGCATATCTGGGAGTTTCCTCCTAGGTTTCTAACATAGCTAAAGAAGGCCTTATGATTGTCTTTTGAGTCTTTAGCTATTTTTTCTCAATTTGCTTTGGATGATTTTGAGAGCTCTTAGTTTTTTACTTATAGTGATCAAGGGTGTCTTACCTTTTAAGGATTTTGCTCTCTTGTAGTAGCTTCCTCCTTTTGTTGTAGAGTTTGTTTATGGCTGGGGTCCACCAGACTGGACGCTTGCCTTTGGTACAAAGAGTCTTTGTTTTGCTTGGGATTGCCTTATCCATGCAGTCCTGCAGGTGCTGGTAGAAGGCGTTTGTAAGTGATTCAGCGGCTTGAGTATTGTTTTCCGCCGGCTCGGGGGCCTGAAAGGAGACCACACTAGTCTTTAGAAGTGTGAAGTCGGCTTTTGAGAAGTTCTTTACTGTGGTCTTTTTATTTCAGGTGGGGTGGGATGAGGACCTCCAGCGAGATTAGTTTGTGATCTGATCTCACCAGTGAGGGGTATACTTCCGGTGTTGAACATTGTGCTCCCATGTTCGTGATGATGAGATCAAGTATGTTATCTCCTCTTGTGGGGATGGTGACTAGTTGTTCCATGGCATTTGAGTTTATGAATTCCAGGAACTTTTGGGCTAGGGTGTTTGGGCTTGAGTAGTGTTCCCAGTCTATATTAGGGTAATTGAAGTCACCTAGTATGATGGTGTTTGGTGATACATTTATCCCCTCTAGTGTTTTCAGGAAGGCCATGTGAGTTTCCTGAGTTTGTGAGGGTGGCCTGTAACATGCTACAATTTGCAGAGCAGTCTTGCCTATGGTTAATTGCACCTGGATGGTCTCCGATGCATCGTGCGTTGCCACCAGTCTTGAGGTGTGGGTGTCCTTGATGAATATGGATACCTCCCTCCTTTCTTGGTATTGTCCGGATTTTGGGGCGGAACGCATGATATGAGGTAAAACCTGATAGCGCTGGGGTGCTCTCAGGAGCCTTGAACCAGGTTTCTGTCACAGCACAGACATCTATGTTCTCCATACTGAGAAGGGCCTCGAGTCGTGCATTTTGAGATTTAGACTTCTGGCATTGAGCAGCATTACCCTTAGTTTTTTTCCTTTTTGTGTTCTAGGGTGGTAGGTTTATAATTTGAGCCTTGCCTAAAAGGCACTATGGGGTGGCAAGAGCCTTTGCCAATATCCTGAATCCCAGGGTGACAGGTGCAAGCCGTCCCTTGCAAAGCAGCGTGGCTTGTCCAGCATGTCATCCCAGGCAGACAGATACTGGATCCCCTTTGAATGACACCAGTGTTTAAGCCAATTGTTAAAGCTGATCATCTTATCTCTGTATTGTGGCATCATTCTTGGTGAAGGTAGGATACTGCTCAAGGTCAGGGTCATACCTGCCTGGGCTACATAATCAGAGAGCTCCTCAATGTCTCTTTTATGTAGTCCAAGGAGGTACGTCTCAGGTCGTTTACACCAGCGTGGACAATGACTGAGTCATATTTGTACCTGCTGTTGAGAGACCGGAGTGCTTGTGTTATGTGGCGGATTCTAGCGCCCGACAGGCAGCTTACTGTGACCTTCTCCTTACTCAGTCTGGTGAGCGGGACATCAGTGTGTCTGACTATGGAGTCACCAATGACTAGTGTCTGGCATTGTGTTTGGCCTTAAGGGCTGTGACTGTTTGACACTCTGACTGTGAGGTCTATGTGTTGCGGGTGTTGTGTTCTGAGGTGGTGGTTGTTTGGGTGTCTGCTTTGGTGGCCTCTGCTGTTTTGGTAGATTTTTGATCAGAGCCTCCGAGTATGTCTGTGTGTTTGTGTATGATTTGAGGTTGTAATGGTACTATGTGAGACTGGGTCTATAGTGTGTGTGGTAACCTTCTCCTCCTGACTGGTCTTGCCAGTCCTATGTTGAGAGAGCTCAGCCTCCAGTTTGGCTGTATAGTTGCATCTCTCACATGTATTTGTGTTTTGTGGGAGGAGGAGAGGGTTGTCTGTGTACATGAGGCAATTGAAACATTGCCTCAATATTCCCAGGTTCACCAGCTGAGCAGGAGAGGACACAAGCAACTGATCCCTCGACATGCTAGAAGGGTAGACGAAAACTTTAAAAAGATTCGGGGACGTTGGTGACCGAGAAATGGGGGTTGCCTTTTGGGGTACTATCTATGACAAGAGTGCCGTATCAAGGTAATAAGTACTGTAGGAGCAAGTGCTAGGTTTAATAGATAGAGAATAGTCTACTTGGAGTCAAGTAGAGATTATCTTTTAGTTATAGGATATGCTGATTTGATCAGTAGTATAGTTCGAGGAAGGTAGTTTTAAGGGAAAATTTGAAGAGTGGACTTTAGGTAGCCGAATAGTTTAAACCTGCTTAACCGGCACTGCCCTAGTGTGCAACAGTGGCAGCTCTAAATCGCTCTAAATGCTAACGCTGCTTTTATACCAGGGGCTGGAAAAGCTAGAAACTGGCCCAAAACGACCAATAAACTACTAGTTACTGGCTGAAACCTCACAAAACTGGACAAAAGGCAGCTCAATGCTTCCCACTCCCACTGGTAAGCAAGGTAGCTTCCCTTCCCCCAAATAAGGCAAGGAAACAGTACACAGGAACTACAACCAAAGCCCAGGAATCAGCAACTCTGAAACTGGACTAAACTAGTAAAGCAGGAAAAACAAGAGATATTTTTTTCTTTTTTTTCACAAAACAGGCAGAAATATAAATGCTATGAATCAGCTACTACAGCTTACACAGAAGAATTTGCTACAAATACAGTCAAATAGTAACAAACAAGGATTCCAAGTGCAATATTAAGTTAAATGCAGTAAAAACAGCTTCAATGTAACAGAAAGGCAGGCGAAATACAGTTGCTAGGTATTCAGATGTGGAAAGCAACAAAAAATATACTTAGTATCAAGAAAAGTCGCTTATTCAGCTCTCTGCAGCCTGGATTACTCTGCTGGCCCACGTGGAGTCTGTGCTGAGTAGGTACAAGCTGAAAGTTTTATACCAGGGGGCTGGAAAAAGCTAGAAACTGGCCCAAAACGACCAATAAACTACTAGTTACTGGCTGAAACCTCACAAAACTGGACAAATGGCAACTCAATGCTTCCCACTCCCACTGGTAAGCAAGGTAGCTTCCCTTCCCAAATAAGGCAAGGAAACAGTACACAGGAACTACAACCAAAGCCCAGGAATCAGCAACTCTGAAACTGGACTAAACTAGTAAAGCAGGAAAAACAAGAGATATTTTTTCTTTTTTTTCACAAAACAGGCAGAAACAGGTACAGCAAACACTTATAAATGCTATGAATCAGCTACTACAGCTTACACAGAAGAATTTGCTACAAATACAGTCAAATAGTAACAAACAAGGATTCCAAGTGCAATATTAAGTTAAATGCAGTAAAAACAGCTTCAATGTAACAGAAAGGCAGGCGAAATACAGTTGCTAAAGCATCTGGGTTTCTATTCAGATTAGAACTGAAAGGTAATACCAAATTCCTGTGTGGAATGGATGAGTGGGTAATATCATCTCTTGATCCCCTTGGGGTTTAATGGTCCCTGTGCATGTTTACTTTCACAATTGTGAAGCTTTTCAGTTTGGCTGTAGTCCATGAGGTTCATCTCCTGTTTGGTCTTTGCTTCTAGTGCAAATGTTAAGCATGAATTGCAAGTTGTGCTTCAGGAGAGTTCTGAGCAAGTTAATCCTAAAGACAAACTTATGTCTTCAAAACAAATGGCATCTCCTTGCTTGACTCCAGAACGAAAAGCATAAAGGCTTTATTTGCTTGACATTTCACTCTTGTAAATTGTTCACAGCAGACTTGTCTATGCATTAGATTCAGCAAGTAGAATGGATCTCAAACTCCCTCCCACAGGAAAACATTTTTTAGGAGATTGGCAAAATTTTCTGCCACAGTCCATCTACCCACATTAACCTTCATGGGTTTACCCAGCTTCTCATCCCCCACTAGAACTGATAAAACATCCAAGTGCCAGTTCATTCTGAACTGTATTATATCCAATCCTTTGCTTGTATCCCAAGTAGGCTGTCTGCCAGATGGCCTTGATGAACATCGGCCTACCTTCCTTAGAAGAAATATTCTCCATATTAACCAGACAACCTTTATAGTCAAACAGAAATGAACTTTAAACCAGACTAATTTTATAAATGCCCTAAAATGTTGCAACTGGAAGCCACTAGCACAATCTTCTCTAGATGAGGCATTACACTAACATCCTTACGAATATTAAGCCATCATGCCCTCTTACGAATATTAAGCCATCATGCCCCCTTGAACTGTGAGTAAAATCAAAGTAAGCTCCCTGGCTAGGGCAACTAAATACATTCTCTGATGGGGATAAAGCATTGATAGTGTCACAAAAACAGAACCTACTCAAACATTTGGAACTCTGCATTAAAGGCAAAAAACACATTAAACTAGACACAATCACTACCAGAACATCCAGGAAAAATAAATTCAGAATCCTGAAGTTTTGGTCCACTATAAACTCTGTTCTACCAGGGAAATCTGCAACCTCTACACCAGCTACAGTGAGTAACCTTGATATCCCAACTCGGTTCAAATATTTTGCCGAAACAGTTCAGACCCTTGCAGAAACCCAAAGTAAAAGTAGCTGCAATGCCCCCCATAAAAGATTCCCACTTTTGCTTATACTTTGTTCCAATCAAATCCACTTTAAAACTCTTCCACAAGCTTAAACCAACCACCCTGGCTGCAGAGAACTCACCAGATGAATACCTACAGCTTGCTGCAGAAGCTATAGCCTATCCTATTGTAGTAGATCAATGCTATTCTAGTAGATCAGTATTAGTGTAAGGTGCCTAGTATATGGAAAATCTAACCGAATACCACTGCACAAGGGTAGCAACTCCTTTTAAAATAGCAATAGGTCAATTTCTATCTCCCTTATCAAAAATACTTGAGTTCATACACAGCTAATAAACTTCCTTCTAAAGATGTCTGCTGTCCAAATATTGGCATGGTTTTAAACCCTTCCACAGCTCTAATGTCCTTTACCAACACAATCAGCCACCACAGAAACAAGGGACAGCTTGTTTCAGCCATTTTTATTGACTTGTCTAAAGCTTTTGATAGTCAGCCATAATGAACTTGACACACTATCCACCCAAAACATTAGCACCCCCTCTATCTCATGGTTTAAAAACTCAGGGCACCAACAAGCAGTAAAATGGCAGAACCAACTATCCTCTTACCAGTATCCTTGGAAGTTCCTAGGGCGTCTCTACTTGGCCTGCTACTCTTCTCTTTACCTGCCAGCTCTCTACCTCCATACCTAATGCATGAGTAGTACAATATGCTGACACCACCTTCATGTGCAGCCTACGCATTACTTCACCTTCACTCTCTAACCTAAAGCTGCTTCTCACTAGCAGAGACCTGGTTCACTAATTCCCAGCTTATCTTAAACCCAAACGTAACTGATTTTTGTACCTTGTAGATCCCCCCCATGTGACCACTTTACCATAATGTCCATGAACAAAACCAATATCACCCTCCACGTCCCACACACGAGTCTTGGGTGTAGAAATGGAAAACTACCTGAGATGTGATATTCATATAGCCCACGCTATTAAAGTTCACAAACTGACTTCTATTGGAACAAACCATTTCTCACTAGACACATTAAAACCACTATAGCCAGGACATATCAGTTTGCCACCCTCTGTTACCACAATACTGACCAACCTTTGCAAAGCTGACCTAAACTAGAATCTTGCAAGATTTGCTACTGAAACCCCATATAGGACCAATCACTGTAGCTCAAACTAAATTGGCTAGTGCCAGCTACTGAAACTCCACCAGTTATTGGCACACAAGCTATACTATCAAGCTAAAACTCAAGCTTCTAGAACCTAATTGCACCTTATTCTATGACTAGAACTTTAAGATCTAGTACCCAGAACCACCTAGATGTCATCAAACATAATGAAGCTGGGAAATATCTCCAGCTACTCTATTTCAAAGGCATGGAATACCTCCCCTAGCCACCTGACCTACAGTACCTACATCACACAATTTTAAAAAGCTCCTCAAGGCACACTGAGTACCTGCTTATGCTCCAACTCACAGGCCAAACCATCACTTAACCTATTTCCATCTTAACACCTATGCCTTGCTATTTCCTTCACTATCCTGTACTAATTCCGTTTTCTTATTTAGGTCCACTAATCCAGATGTTTCTACCAACCAGAAACCCTGACTCTATTTTACCCTCTAAACAATGTTTACTAATCAACCCTGTCTTTTTTCATTTCTGACTTACTCCTACAGCCAAATCCTGTACAGGAGTAGCGTACTATCTAGCCCACCAAATACTGAAGTGATTACCTGTCTAAGCGTTACTGTGATCGTGCTGTGATCGTGCTATATTAGACTGTTCTAAACTTTACTATGTATTGCATGACCTTTTGTTATAACTTCATATCTGTTAGTGTTTTCTGATTTTCATTTTATTTTATGCTTTTATGTAATCGTATGCATCTTTATCTGGAGCTTTTCTCCCTGGGCCTCTGCTGAAAATGGACCTGTGTCCAGTTAGACTTTCCCAGTAACAAAAGTAAGTACTTTTTACTGGTTCAATTATCAGTAGTCTTCAGTTTGTGGAGTCCCTGTGAATGGTCATGATAGACTAGGACTAAGGAATATTTGCATGTCCTATCTGTATCAGCACTGTCAAACTTGACAGTTCTGCTCAGTTAGTAACTGCTGCCAAGTTTTAGATGGGCATTTTGTCAAGAATATTTGGTTTTTAGCTGCACTTGATACTTCTGGAGCAGTTATACATTTCACATTAGTCTAACTAGGCAAGACCTAGAGGCTTTAGTTTGTACCCTTAAACAGCATACTGGCTTATTACATTTAGTGCTTTAAAACTAGATTGTGTCCAGCTTAAATACAGCTGCCTTAACTTTGTTTGGCTTTCCAAACCAGCAGTAACTTTCTGTTAGAAGCTTGGTTACTGTTTACACTAACACTGTAGTAACTGTACAGTTACTGACTGCATTTGTGTTGCACTAGTCTGGTATTGAGGTAGAAGACTAATGCTACTTTGCAGCACTTGGGTCTGATTAGACCAGTGGGTTCTAAAAGTGGTCACTTGAGGCCATGTTTGAGGTATTGTACTCTACAGGAAGGGCTGCTGTTGCTAATGGAGTGTGATCGTTAGGTGAGTTTGGCGATCTGAAGTTAACTCCATTTGGTCATCAACCTGTGGGTTTTGCATCAGATATGGATCTGAGTTACTACACTGCAACCTCCTTCCAACCCCATATCTTGTTTGCCACTGCTTCACCAAGACGTGATCTCAGCTCTAGGCAGGTAGTGGGGTTTTGTCCAACTTTAACTGTGTGATAAAGTGCATGGATAGTGTTAACCCCTGTATTTTTCTTCCTCTGGTTTTCCATTCAAAAAAGTCTGTCTCTGCCTCTGTGTGTCTCTGTCTCTGCCTCTGTGTCTCTGTCTCTGTCTCTCTGTCTCCCTGTCTCTGTGTCTCTCTCTCTTCCTCTGTGTGTCTCTGTCTCTGTCTCTGTCTGTCTCAGTCTCTGCCTCTGTGTCTCTGTCTCACTCCTGTGTCCTGTCTCCTCTGTGTCTCTGTCTCTCCCTCTGTGTGTCTCTGTCTCTCCCTCTGTGTGTCTCTGTCTCTCCCTCTGTGTGTCTCTGTCTCTCCCTCTGTGTGTCTCTGTCTCTCCCTCTGTGTGTCTCTGTCTCTCCCTCTGTGTGTCTCTCTCTCTCCCTCTGACACAGAAGAATTTGCTACAAATACAGTCAAATAGTAACAAACAAGGATTCCAAGTGCAATATTAAGTTAAATGCAGTAAAACAGCTTCAATGTAACAGAAAGGCAGGCTAAATACAGTTGCTAGGTATTCAGATGTGGAAAGCAACAAAAAATATACTTAGTATCAAGAAAAGTCGCTTATTCAGCTCTCTGCAGCCTGGATTACTCTGCTGGCCCACGTGGAGTATGTGCTGAGTAGGTACAAGCTGAAAGTTTTATACCAGGGGGCTGGAAAAAGCTAGAAACTGGCCCAAAATGACCAATAAACTACTAGTTACTGGCTGAAACCTCACAAAACTGGACAGAAGGCAACTCAATGCTTCCCACTCCCACTGGTAAGCAAGGTAGCTTCCTTTCCCCCAAATAAGGCAAGGAAACAGTACACAGGAACTACAACCAAAGCCCAGGAATCAGCAACTCTGAAACTGGACTAAACTAGTAAAGCAGGAAAACAAGAGATATTTTTCTTTTTTCACAAAACAGGCAGAAACAGGTACAGCAAACACTTATAAATGCTATGAATCAGCTACTACAGCTTACACAGAAGAATTTGCTACAAATACAGTCAAATAGTAACAAACAAGGATTCCAAGTGCAATATTAAGTTAAATGGAGTAAAAACAGCTTCAATGTAACAGAAAGGCAGGCGAAATACAGTTGCTAAAGCATCTGGGTTTCTATTCAGATTAGAACTGAAAGGTAATACCAAATTCCTGTGTGGAATGGATGAGTGGGTAATATCATCTCTTGATCCCCTTGGGGTTTAATGGTCCCTGTGCATGTTTACTTTCACAATTGTGAAGCTTTTCAGTTTGGCTGTAGTCCATGAGGTTCATCTCCTGTTTGGTCTTTGCTTCTAGTGCAAATGTTAAGCATGAATTGCAAGTTGTGCTTCAGGAGAGTTCTGAGCAAGTTAATCCTAAAGACAAACTTATGTCTTCAAAACAAATGGCATCTCCTTGCTTGACTCCAGAACGAAAAGCATAAAGGCTTAATTTGCTTGACATTTCACTTTTGTAAATTGTTCACAGCAGACTTGTCTATGCATTAGATTCAGCAAGTAGAATGGATCTCAAACTCCCTCCCACAGGAAAACATTTTTTAGGAGATTGGCAAAATTGTTTCTGCCACAGTCTATCTACCCACATTAACCTTCATGGGTTTACCCAGCTTCTCATCCCCCACTAGAACTGATAAAACATCCAAGTGCCAGTTCATTCTGAACTGTATTATATCCAATCCTTTGCTTGTATCCCAAGTAGGCTGTCTGCCAGATGGCCTTGATGAACATCGGCCTACCTTCCTTAGAAGAAATATTCTCCATATTAACCAGACAACCTTTATAGTCAAACAGAAATGAACTTTAAACCAGACTAATTTTATAAATGCCCTAAAATGTTGCAACTGGAAGCCACTAGCACAATCTTCTCTAGATGAGGCATTACACTAACATCCTTATGAATATTAAGCCATCATGCCCTCTTACGAATATTAAGCCATCATGCCCCCTTGAACTGAGTAAAATCAAAGTAAGCTCCCTGGCTAGGGCAACTAAATACATTCTCTGATGGGGATAAAGCATTGATAGTGTCACAAAAACAGAACCTACTCAAACATTTGGAACTCTGCATTAAAGGCAAAAAACACATTAAACTAGACACAATCACTACCAGAACATCCAGGAAAAATAAATTCAGAATCCTGAAGTTCTGGTCCACTATAAACTCTGTTCTACCAGGGAAATCTGCAACCTCTACACCAGCTACAGTGAGTAACCTTGATATCCCAACTCTGTTCAAATATTTTGCCGAAACAGTTCAGACCCTTGCAGAAACCCAAAGTAAAAGTAGCTGCAATGCCCCCCATAAAAGATTATTCCCACTTTTGCTTATACTTTGTTCCAATCAAATCCACTTTAAAACTCTTCCACAAGCTTAAACCAACCACCCTGGCTGCAGAGAACTCACCAGATGAATACCTACAGCTTGCTGCAGAAGCTATAGCCTATCCTGTTGTAGTAGATCAATGCTATTCTAGTAGATCAGTATTAGTGTAAGGTGCCTAGTATATGGAAAATCTAACCGAATACCACTGCACAAGGGTAGCAACTCCTTTTAAAATAGCAATAGGTCAATTTCTATCTCCCTTATCAAAAATACTTGAGTTCATACACAGCTAATAAACTACCTTCTAAAGATGTCTGCTGTCCAAATATTGGCATGGTTTTAAACCCTTCCACAGCTCTAATGTCCTTTACCAACACAATCAGCCACCACAGAAACAAGGGACAGCTTGTTTCAGCCATTTTTATTGACTTGTCTAAAGCTTTTGATAGTCAGCCATAATGAACTTGACACACTATCCACCCTAAACATTAGCACCCCCTCTATCTCATGGTTTAAAACTCAGGGCACCAACAAGCAGTAAAATGGCAGAACCAACTATCCTCTTACCAGTATCCTTGGAAGTTCCTAGGGGGTCTCTACTTGGCCTGCTACTCTTCTCTTTACCTGCCAGCTCTCTACCTCCATACCTAATGCATGAGTAGTACAATATGCTGACACCACCTTCATGTGCAGCCTACGCATTACTTCACCTTCACTCTCTAACCTAAAGCTGCTTCTCACTAGCAGAGACCTGGTTCACTAATTCCCAGCTTATCTTAAACCCAAACGTAACTGATTTTTGTACCTTGTAGATCCCCCCATGTGACCACTTTACCATAATGTCCATGAACAAAACCAATATCACCCTCCACCTCCCACACACGAGTCTTGGGTGTAGAAATGGAAAACTACCTGAGATGTGATATTCATATAGCCCACGCTATTAAAGTTCACAAACTGACTTCTATTGGAACAAACCATTTCTCACTAGACACATTAAAACCACTATAGCCAGGACATATCAGTTTGCCACCCTCTGTGCTACCACAATACTGACCAACCTTTGCAAAGCTGACCTAAACTAGAATCTTACAAGATTTGCTACTGAAACCCCATATAGGACCAATCACTGTAGCTCTCAAACTAAATTGGCTAGTGCCAGCTACTGAAACTCCACCAGTTATTGGCACACAAGCTATACTATCAAGCTAAAACTCAAGCTTCTAGAACCTAATTGCACCTTATTCTATGACTAGAACTTTAAGATCTAGTACCCAGAACCACCTAGATGTCATCAAACATAATGAAGCTGGGAAATATCTCCAGCTACTCTATTTCAAAGGCATGGAATACCTCCCCTAGCCACCTGACCTACAGTACCTACATCACACAATTTTAAAAAGCTCCTCAAGGCACACTGAGTACCTGCTTATGCTCCAACTCACAGGCCAAACCATCACTTAACCTATTTCCATCTTAACACCTATGCCTTGCTATTTCCTTCACTATCCTGTACTAATTCCGTTTTCTTATTTAGGTCCACTAATCCAGATGTTTCTACCAACCAGAAACCCTGACTCTATTTTACCCTCTAAACAATGTTTACTAATCAACCCTGTCTTTTTTCATTTCTGACTTACTCCTACAGCCAAATCCTGTACAGGAGTAGCGTACTATCTAGCCCACCAAATACTGAAGTGATTACCTGTCTAAGCGTTACTGTGATTGTGCTGTGATCGTGCTATATTAGACTGTTCTAAACTTTACTATGTATTGCATGACCTTTTGTTATAACTTCATATCTGTTAGTGTTTTCTGATTTTCATTTTTATTTTATGCTTTTATGTAATCGTATGCATCTTTATCTGGAGCTTTTCTCCCTGGGCCTCTGCTGAAAATGGACCTGTGTCCAGTTAGACTTTCCCAGTAAACAAAAGTAAGTACTTTTTTACTGGTTCAATTACATCAGTAGTCTTCAGTTTGTGGAGTCCCTCTGACTGCTTCTGCAGCACTGTGAATGGTCATGATAGACTAGGACTAAGGAATATTTGCATGTCCTATCTGTATCAGCACTGTCAAACTTGACAGTTCTGCTCAGTTGGTAACTGCTGCCAAGTTTTAGATGGGCATTTTGTCAAGAATATTTGGTTTTTAGCTGCACTTGATACTTCTGGAGCAGTTATACATTTCACATTAGTCTAACTAGGCAAGACCTAGAGGCTTTAGTTTGTACCCTTAAACAGCATACTGGCTTATTACATTTAGTGCTTTAAAACTAGATTGTGTCCAGCTTAAATACAGCTGCCTTAACTTTGTCTGGCTTTCCAAACCAGCAGTAACTTTCTGTTAGAAGCTTGGTTACTGTTTACACTAACACTGTGGTAACTGTACAGTTACTGACTGCATTTATGTTGCACTAGTCTGGTATTGAGGTAGAAGACTAATGCTACTTTGCAGCACTTGGGTCTGATTAGACCAGTGGGTTCTAAAAGTGGTCACTTGAGGCCATGTTTGAGGTATTGTACTCTACAGGAAGGGCTGCTGTTGCTAATGGAGTGTGATCAAGTTAGGTGAGTTTGGCGATCTGAAGTTTACTCCATTTGGTCATCAACCTGTGGGTTTTGCATCTGATATGGATCTGAGCCGGCAGCTTTCCAAGCTTTTTCCCCTTACTACACTGCAACCTCCTTCCAACCCCATATCTTGTTTGCCACTGCTTCACCAAGACGTGATCTCAGCTCTAGGCAGGTAGTGGGGTTTTGTCCAACTTTAACTGTGTGATAAAGTGCATGGATAGTGTTAACCCCTGTATTTTTCTTCCTCTGGTTTTCCATTCAAAAAAGTCTGTCTCTGCCTCTGTGTGTCTCTGTCTCTGCCTCTGTGTGTCTCTGTCTCTGCCTCTGTGTGTCTCTGTCTCTGCCTCTGTGTGTCTCTGTCTCTGCCTCTGTGTGTCTCTGTCTCTGCCTCTGTGTGTCTCTGTCTCTGCCTCTGTGTGTCTCTGTCTCTGCCTCTGTGTGTCTCTGTCTCTGCCTCTGTGTGTCTCTGTCTCTGCCTCTGTGTGTCTCTGTCTCTGCCTCTGTGTGTCTCTGTCTCTGCCTCTGTGTGTCTCTGTCTCTGCCTCTGTGTGTCTCTGTCTCTGCCTCTGTGTGTCTCTGTCTCTGCCTCTGTGTGTCTCTGTCTCTGCCTCTGTGTGTCTCTGTCTCTGCCTCTGTGTGTCTCTGTCTCTGCCTCTGTGTGTCTCTGTCTCTGCCTCTGTGTGTCTCTGTCTCTGCCTCTGTGTGTCTCTGTCTCTGCCTCTGTGTGTCTCTGTCTCTGCCTCTGTGTGTCTCTGTCTCTGCCTCTGTGTGTCTCTGTCTCTGCCTCTGTGTGTCTCTGTCTCTGCCTCTGTGTGTCTCTGTCTCTGCCTCTGTGTGTCTCTGTCTCTGCCTCTGTGTGTCTCTGTCTCTGCCTCTGTGTGTCTCTGTCTCTGCCTCTGTGTGTCTCTGTCTCTGCCTCTGTGTGTCTCTGTCTCTGCCTCTGTGTGTCTCTGTCTCTGCCTCTGTGTGTCTCTGTCTCTGCCTCTGTGTGTCTCTGTCTCTGCCTCTGTGTGTCTCTGTCTCTGCCTCTGTGTGTCTCTGTCTCTGCCTCTGTGTGTCTCTGTCTCTGCCTCTGTGTGTCTCTGTCTCTGCCTCTGTGTGTCTCTGTCTCTGCCTCTGTGTGTCTCTGTCTCTGCCTCTGTGTGTCTCTGTCTCTGCCTCTGTGTGTCTCTGTCTCTGCCTCTGTGTGTCTCTGTCTCTGCCTCTGTGTGTCTCTGCGGATTCTAGGGCAATGGGTCAACTTGGGAAGCGGATGTATGCTTCAGCTACCTTTGCTATAAGGGTGCTGAACTATATGGCCCATGTAATTTAGGCTTAAGGGCGATCTTGTGAAAGAGTAAGCAGACTGTCCATTTCGGCCAAGGATAAATGGTCACTCAGCTTGTATGGTCACTCTTAAATTGGTGACAAACTTGTCTGCTTACTGTCATGCCACTGAGGGAGCCACTAGGGCAGCAGAGTCTGGCTTTACGATTTTTCAGAACCTTTCAAGGTGTCCTTCACAAATGCCCCTTTTGACAGTTTGACCCCTGTTTGGGAAGACCGTCCAAGATGCACTAGTCCAAAGTGAGAAGGAAGGGAAAAAGCTGTCTGCCATCTGAGTCCAGTTCACTAACCCTCTAAGGTCCTTTTACAGGAATCGGTGAGGGCAAAAGTTGTGGTTCCAGAAGTCCAGCATTCCTGGGACGGTCCATACTCCTTTTCCTCTAGAAGGGGGACAAGGTGGATGCTGGCCCAGAGGCAGAGGGGGACCAGTCCAGATCAGGCATCTATTCCAGGTTTTTTGGTGCCAAAAAGACTGAGGACTTGGCAGTTTCTCTACCTATCCACATTGAACCTGTCTGTTGACAAGAAGTTCCGGATGGTCACCTTGCAAGTCTTCCTCCTGCAAGAACAGCAGAATAGATATGTGCTCCATAGACCTCAAGGATACATACTGCCATATTCTGGACAGGCGATCCAGGTGGCTTCTCCACTTTTGGTAAGGAGCCCATCCCTATCGGTTCAGGGTCCTTCCCTTCAGTCTCACCACAGCCCCCAGTGTGTTTACCAAGGTCATGGCAGTTGTAGCGGCCCACCTGATGCTTCAGGGCATTCAGGTCTTTCTGTACCCGGATGATTGGCTTTTCACTGCCCCCTCCAGGCATCAACTTATTCAAGCCAGAAATTCCTTCAGTCAGCTGTCATATTTACTGGGTATCGCGATAGTTGTGAAGTCCTCTTCAGCCTGTTCAGATTCTGGACTTTATAGGGGTGAGAATAGATTCTCTTTAGGCCAGGGTATTTTGACTCTCTACTTCGGAACTTGACCCTACATATCTTGTTACTTCGGACCTTTTCACCCCCAGCAGAGCTAGTCCTGAGAGCCTTAGGGTCCATGGCAGCAGCTGTAAGTCTGGTTCCTTGCACACATCTGCACATGAGTGTTACAAGTTCAGTGGTCTCTGTTCAGCCCCTAAATTTCCTGATTCCTCTAAGCAAGGTGTGCAAAGCTTCCCTCAGGTGCAGTTCGGACGTCAGTGGTCTGGTATATCAACAAATTGGGGGAACCAGGTCCTATCAGCTTGTCGAGAGGCCACGAGTGTGGGACTGGGCCATCTCCAGCCTCCAGCAACCGTTTTCCGATAGCAACGCACATCCCGGGTCAGTCCACTTTAGCAGACAAACTAAGCAGGACTATCCTTTTGCCCTACGAGTGGTCTCTGAACCCTTATGTAGCAGAACAGATACTCCTCAAGTGGAGTCTTCCCATCGTTGTCCAATGTGAAGTGCAACGAGTTTTTTGCTCTAATTCCCCCGGGGGGGGGGGGAGCAGAGATGCTATTGTCCATGCTTGGCAACCTGGTCTTTATGCATATCCCCCAGCTACCTCTCCTGACAAGATTCTTGCAGAAAGCTGGTTTCTTGGGGAGAAGGATTATCCTCGTAGCCCCATTCTGACCTAGTCAAGTTTAGTTCCCTTGCCTACAGTCTCATCTAGTAGCTCTGCCCTGGATATTTGATCCCATTCCATATCTCATTTGTCATACTTTGGGAATTCCTCCCCTGAATCTGGACAGCCTCAGGCTTACTGTTTGGTTGCTCCAGTTCCATTAATTGCTAGTACTCTGGCCTTTCTTCCCCCGTTCATTCTGGTGGTGGCATACAAGTCCTCCACCCAAAAGGTGTACTGTAGTAAATGGAAGCGTTTTTCCATTTGGGCTTCTCAGAAATTTGGACCCCTTTATTGCTCCTATTCCAGCAGTATTAGAATTTCTGTCTCAATTTTTTCAACAGGGGGCCAGTTCTTCCACTGTGAAGGTCAGCTGGCAGCTATATCCCACTTTTCATATAGGAGAAAATTTAGGTTCTCTAGTTGCTAGAATTTGTAAGACCTTCATCAAAGGTACCTTTTGGCTGAGGCCTATTGAGTGTCCTTCCCTTCCGGTGGATTTGACCTTGGTTCTTTAGGCTTTAGTTGCTCCTCCATTCTAACCCACAGCGTCAGTTGATTTGAAATTCTTGTTGTGGAAGACTGCCTTCCTGGTGGCTATCACCTCTGCCAGGAGAGTGTCGGAACTTCAAGCCTTGTGTATGAAATCCCCCATACTTAGTTTTTCATAAGGATAGGGTGTTTAAGGACTAACTCTTTCCTCCCTAAAGTTGTTTCAGAATCAAATGGTCCATTAATTTCCCAGTATTCTTCCCTAACTTTCAAAATAAAGGGGAATACAAGCTTCATTTGCTGGATGTCCAGACAGTTATGCTTTTACATGGGACTAAACCCTTCCGTAAGTCTGATCAGCTGTTTCCTTTGCCAAGCCTTTTTTGGGGAAACCAGTCTCAAAGGTGACACTGTTGGATGGATCTCTTTGTATTTTGCAGGTGTACAAGGAACATGGATTACCAGCACCAGACAGGATTCGTGCTCATTCTGCTCGTTCTATGGCTACTTCTGCATTCTGGTCCAGTTTCGCTGGATGAAATTTGTTCAGCGGCTACCTGGGCTTCCTCACCTTTTATTGCTCATGTTTGATATGGTGTCTAGAGGAAGGGGTTCTTTTGGTTCTGCAGTGCTCTGGAATAGCCTTCCTTAAAGGCCTTCCAAGGTTTTTGGTAGCTGGGGACTCTGTCCCACAGGTTGACCAAATGAAGTTAATATACTCACCATAATGTTCCATCTGAGTAGTTAACTTCATTTGTCATCAACCTTCCCTCCTTCCCCCTGACCTTAATGGTTTGCGATGGTCCTTTTACTTGGATTTTCTGGGTCTTGATTATAGTTTGTGTGATTGGGTCAGGTTGTCACGCTGTGGGTGGAAGTCTATCTGAGGGTTGGAAGGAGGTTGCAGTGTAGTTGTGTAAGGGGGAGGAGGGAGGAGCTTGGATCTTGGCTCTGAAAGCTGCCGGTTCAGATCCATATTGGATCCGAAACCCACATGTTGACAGTCTAACTACTCAGATGGAACATTATGGTGAGTACATAACTTCTTTTTTAATGCATGCATCCATTTGGATTATAATGTAGGATATTTAATTTTACCCCATAGGGCTGCTTCTGAGTTGAGTAGAATTTGCTGCTTCTGAGTTGAGTAGAATTTGCTGTTTTTAAAGTTAACTGACTTGATCTGATCTTTTCTTACAGTAAAGATCAGGCTGAAGATGCCCAAGAAATGGAAGACGTTGAAGAGGTAGAAGAGGAAGAAACTGGTGATGACACGAACAGTAAAGGTATGCAGTAACTGAGAAACTGCATTTTGGGCTTTACAGTTGAATGTTTGTTCATGGGCTTTAACTACACAGAATGGGAGTGTTTTTCAGCAGGTCGTATCTTTGAATTCTTTCTGGTTGCTTAACCATGTAGGGGTAATGGTAATATGCCACAGAAGGGAAAGAAATATATCCTGATAATATAAAATGTAAGAAAAGGCCCCTTTACTTGGAATGAAGCTGGAAATTTGGGACGTGTTATGGTTTCATGCTGATTGTGATGTATGCTGCACTAGAGCATTCATGGATTCATTTGCACAATTCCCCTTTCCACAATTTGGGCTGCTGGCATACTTGGATATACTGTCTTTCATTTTGTTTAAGCTTTCTAATTGTGGTATTGGAAGGCAGGGTCTGCACAGTATTTGTCTACCTAAAGAGTTGACCTAGTACCACACCAAGTACTTTAGTAACAAGGCATGCCTAATCATGATCAAGCTTCTCAAGTTGGAAATGGTGGTCATCCAGTTTACAGCTTTTGAAAGTCAAAAGCATCGATACAAAGGCAGGGAGTAGGATGTGGCATAATGCTCACGAGAGCAAGACTCTGGTTACAGCTGCACACCTGGTCTCTATGCTGAAGTAATATTTGGATTTTGGGGGCTTGAGACTTCTGCTGCAAGACTGATACTAAAGGGATGTGGGGGTGCCCCTTTGTTCACAAGTCCAGGACTCTCTTCTGGCTTTGTACATTCCCTCATTCTATTGTCTGAAGTCTGTTAATGGATTGCCAGAACTTGTGGCTCAAATTCCTCTGCAGGTACCATACTAAAAAACTGGACTGGCCAACCTGAAATGGTTGTAGAATGTCCCTTGAGTTTTGTGGGCTTGCACCAAACCACTACTTTCTCACCTAACTAGAGCCATTAGGTTAGTCTGACAAAACTGGACTTGAACACAGGATTTTCTCACCATACACTGCCTTCATCTGGCATGTTTGCCCACTTGGTCACACATGTCAAAACATTGCATCACAAGATAGTGTGCCATTCCAAGTCCTTGGATAGCTTGGGGGGTTATAGCAATTTGAGCTCAAGCAATAAGTGAGGACTGCAAAGCTCATGCCTTATGAGGATGAAGCCATTTCTTAGTTTCATAGTCTTAAGAGACTTTCATTCCATGGGACTAAGAAGGCTAGTCCAAATTCCCAGTTGACTCAAGTCTGGTTTAGTGACTGTCTCAGTAGGGAAATGAAGACTGAAATAACCAAAAATGTACCACAGGAACTGCATCTCTGAGCATTAACCTGTTCTGCACCAACTACCAGAATTATGACTGAGGCCCTGTACTTCATGACTAATGGCTTCAACTGGCCTCACTCCCTGTCCTTTCATAAAGTGTCTGATCTTGTTTGTATTCCCCCCCCCCCCCCCAAAAAAAAGCCATTTGAGAAAAAAATTGACCATTCCACCCTTGTGGAACCAGTTAAGGCTGTTGGAACAGCTGATCTGAAGTTGTCTTCATTTGCTCTTCAAGCTCTGATCGGACTCTGCTGCTTTTCCAGCATGTGATCAGAGCTAAAGATCTCCTCCCTCATTTGCCATGCTAGCAATAAGCATTGTGATCTGCTGCTCTGAGCTTCCTTTTGGTAAGTGATTAGCTTTGTGTTTTCTGCCCTACCTTTACTTAAATTTCTTCCTTTCTATCTTTTCCTACCCTATACTGTTTAGTCTGAGAAAAACCCTTAATCTTCCATCTAGTGTGTGTAAACTTGGTTCTGGTTGGGCCTCCTTGCTGCGACTTGGAGAATCCCAGGCCAGGCTTTAGTGCATGGAGTGTGGCAATAAGCTCTCCCTAGCTGATGGCCACACTGTGCCTACTATGTCTAGGGGTTTCCCCACTTCGACTACTCCTGTTCCATCTGTGGGCTTCAGCTCTCCTGCATTGATGGACAGAAGTAATGAGTTAATTGTCAAAGGCCTCCTCCCCTACCTCCGGGACCCAGGTCTCTTCTACCCAGACAACTACTGTCCACACCCCATCCTCTGGGACTCAAAATTCTTGCCGATGGGAACAAGCTTAGACACCAGGACAGGCTGAGGAAGCGTGCCCCTAATTGCTCTGCCTCTGTTGGTCCCCCAGTCAAGGTTCTCTTGGCCCTGTGAACAGTCTCCCTGGATGTTCTTTGTGCATCACTGTTGCAGCCATCACGGTTGCAGCCATCACATTGGTGTTATCTGCCTGCAGGTAGCCCTCAGTCAGCCTGAATACCAGAGTCTTGGGATTTCTGTCTGATGCTGTTGCTTCCATGTCAGGGGTATAAAACATGCACCCGACGTCATTACATCAGTCTTTCTTGCTGTGCGGTGCCCGAAGCAGATGCAGTTCACAAGTGCCAGTCTGCAGACTCCTGAAATTGTCGTTTTGAGCTTCAGACCTGAAGTCTTAGTACCCCATTGGGAATCCTTTCTTGCTCTAACTGACGTCAGAAAATTGTGTTGCCTGTGGAAAGCAAATACCGCAGATTTTCATTCTTAATTGCGTCACCTGTTTAGGCCCCTCGCTGTCTTTTGTGCCTTGTTTAACACCCAAACTATTTCTTGTGCAATTTTTGTAGCTAAATTCATTCGCTCTCTATCTCCGTACTCTTAAATTACTTCGGTAAGCCATCTGACTACCCCATCTTCTGAAGAAAAAAAACAAAAGGATAAAGACGGACTGCATAGGTCCAAGGCTGCTGACAACGCTAACATTAAGCTAGTTGCTAGTCCGTCGGTACTCTGGCACTTTCGCAGCCCCTGATACCAGCTTCTACAGATTTGCAGGCCTCTACTAAGACTCAGTCCAGTATGCAGTGAGACGCTTTGACTATGGAACCTGCGGCTTTCTCTAACTTGGATGGGTCTGGAGCTGCTGTGCAGGCACTGGCTTATTTTCAGGCCTTCCGATTTTCTTAGACTGCTTCCTTTCAAACCAAAAATACCAAATTTCTCAGGCCTAAAGTTTGCACTATGCCCAGGAAACAGACTACCAAAGTGCATTCTAAGGCCCACATGCCACAAAAATTAATTAGAATGGCTGAGGACCTCATTACTTTAGGGGAAGTCTGCCTTCCCCCTCAAAGACACAGAACTGATTTTCCTTCTGATCAGGAATCTGATTACTCTGATCCTTCTGATTTCCAGGATATGCCCTTATCTACCTATGAGGATTCTGATGCAGAGGATTCCATTCCCTCTACTTCCCCTCCAGAAGATTTTTTTTCCTTTGAAACCCTGCACACCCTTAGAACATTTCTGCTGGGAGAGCCAGGACTACTCCCAGTCCAAAAAGAGACTGGAGAATTGAGCTTGCCTCAGCACAGGCCTTTAGCTATCCCTCCTGTCCTGGAAATTGTAGAGGTCTTCCTGGAATCCAGCTTTACCCATGATGTATTGCCTCCAGCTCCCAGGAAACCTGACTGGTACTATAGTGCCTGACTCCAAAAATCTTACCCCTTCGAACAGGGTTTCCAGAGCGTTAGACAGATGGGGTAAGCTGGGCTGCTGTCACTGGGTCTGTTCTTAGAAGGCATGCTTGGCTTAAGGAACAGAACTTGCCATATGTCAAAGCAGAATTGCTGGATGCACCATTACATAAAGTGTCTATTTGGTAAAGTGGAAGTGAGAGCATAAATCTATGCAAACTGTTAGATTTCTTAAGTACACAGCCACCTAGATTCAGTAGGCACTGGCCTTCAAAAAAATGGTCTTTTCCAGTCCTGTCCAAGCACAGGGGCAGCAGACCAAGACTTCAGTCTCAGGTTATGCACAGATCTAAGCAATGGAGTGCTCCCATGTCCAAAACTGGGAGTAGTAAGCCTCCATCCTATGGTAAAATTGCAAAATGACTTATCCTTAACTCTTCCAAGCCTTGCACCTTTAAGAGGGGGAAACTTGCACTGCATGCCAAAATCTGGCAATACATTACCCAAGACAAACGGGTCTTTAAAAAACATGGTTTCCCAGGGATACAGATTCTAGTTCCACCCACTCCCATCCATAAGCAGATGGCCAGACCTCCCCCAAACCAGTGGGCAGAGGCCCAAAAGAAAGTACTTTCTGTTCTCAGTATCAAGGCTATTCAACCTGTCCCAGCAGAACAAAGGGGACAAGGTTTTTACTCCAGACCATTTCTGGTCCTCAGAAAAGAAACCTCTTGGCATATTCTGGATCTGTCTATTCTCAACACCTTTTTGGTTCCAAAATTCAAAATGCTAACTCTCCAGCTGCTTCCTATGCTAGCCAAGGACTACTGGCTAACAACCCTAGATTTAAAAGAAGCTTATTTGCACATCCCCATAAGGGAATCTTGCAAGAAATGCCTACGCTTCACAGCAGTCTGAGTTCTGTGCACTTCCTTTTGCTTATCTACTGTGCCCAAGGTATTCAAAGTGCCTAGCTCCAGCCATTGCATATTGCAGGCAGAGAGGAATTCACATTTACCCATACTTGAACGATTGCCTGATTCAAGCGGACAGTCAGGAATTGCTACTTCAGCACCTGGCATTTTGTAAAAAGACTTCTAACTTCACTGGTGTACACCAACAAAAAGAAATCAGCTGGTACCCAGGCAACAGATTGTATTCCTGGGAGCAAGCTTGAATACAACTTCCTAGATGGCATTCCTCACTCCAGAAACAAACTTATTTGGCAAACTATTTCAATCTGCTGGCCACCAAAACCCAGCTGTCTGCAAGAAAAATGCTGCAAGCCGTAGGGTTCATGGCCTGTTGCATTCTACTAATTCCATATGCAAAACGGCATATGAGGAAACTTCAGTGGTACCTAAAGTCTCTGGTGTCAACATTCTCAGGACCTGGAAACAATGAATCTAATATTGTTAATCTTCGTTCATTCCTTTACATATGGGTATCCGTTCCAACCTCGGAACAGAGCTGGCCATCTTCCAAGCTCACATCCGCTACAAACTCTCGAGCTAAACTCTTAACCAGAATTCCCCTTTCAGTTACCTCATATTTGTTGCGTCACCATTTGGGTGTCAAGCTGCTTCTCGAGCCAAGTATAGATATTTGTTGGTGATTAGTCTAATATAACCTTTTCTATCAGAAAAGTTTCAAATTTGTTGTCTTGCCTTATCGCATTTAGCGACTATATTTCCTTGAGTTTCCTTCTCTTTACTCTGCACTTTATACCACGAGGTATTTTCTCCCTTACCATCGTTGGTAAACTTCTTTACCTTAAAGTATTCTTTCGTACCATTGCTGGTACTCCTTCTTTCTCCTATTCTATCATGGCAGATAAAGGTAGTCCAGGATTTAAAAGGTGTTCAGATTGTGGACACAAATTACCTACTTCAGATGCACACTGTTTATTGCTTGGGTGTGTATCGCTTATCTGTTGACCTGCCCTGTGGTATTTGTAAGATTTTTTCCAATATTATCTGTTGACCTGCCTTGTGGTATTTGTAAGATTTTTTCCAATAGAACTTTGAGAGGAAAAATAAGTTGCTGAAGGGACTTGAATCTCCCTTTTCAGAGGCCATTTCTGGGTCTGAGGCTTCAACCCCTCCTAGAGCCCATAAGAAAATATCGGATGATCCCATAAGAAAATATCGGATGATCCTACAAAGGCCAAGTCTCTGCCTTCGCCCCCGGCTGGGGACTCCCAACAACCCAGACCTAAGAAGGCTAAGATTTCTGCTTCAGAGCTCTGTCTACCCCAGTGCTTTCGGTGTCTAGACCTTCGGCGCCATCAGTGATTTCAGCTCAGTCTACTGTAGCCTTTACTGCATCTGTACCGAGGGGCTCCTCTGTTCAGACTACTGCATCAGCATACTGTTCAGTCGGTGCAGTCCTTGACCACGTCAGCTCCATCTTACTCAGAACAAACTCCTCAGTTATTGACACCAATTTTGTCTGTTCCAGCTTCGGTACTGGCAACCACTTCAGCACCGATCTTTGTCAGTGCAGACAGTGACCTCTGCACCAATGATTTCCTTGGTGCAGACACCTGTAATCCAGTCTCTCGGCACCATTCACAGTGCAGACTGGTGAGTTGGGCACAGCTTCTCTTCTGTGGGCAGACCTGTTTCTCCCTCAGCTGTGTCCATGAAGTCCACTAGAAGCCTTTCTGAACACTGCGTGTTGTGTCTTATGGATAAAGTGCTTCTGGCCAGAGGTATCCCACCCCCCCCCAGGACCTATCCTTCCTTGGGAGGTGATCACCCATCGCCAAAGACCCCTTCTCCTTTATTGCCTTAAGTCCCTTGATATAGCAGTCTTCCCCCTCTACGGTTCCCTCTATGGACCTCACTAAGGAACCACAGTTGCCTTCGTGGCAGGAGAGTTTTGCTACGACCCAGGATGGTAGTTGTGACGTGCGTAATTTCTTTCACAGCCATCTGGGGACTGACAGTACAGTATCGTCAGCACAAGCCAATCTCCCTGCCCTCCACTGGACCATTATGTTCACAAGTTGTACCTAGCAGACACTGGGCGCAAGGGCCTCAGGATGCATTTCCACAGGAAACCCCCTTTCCATTGTCTTCCCCAGCTTCCCCCTTTGAGGCAGTTGACAGGAAAAGTTCGTGCAAGAGGAAGCACATGGACTCCAGAGGAGTCACTCACTGAAGACAGACTTTGGGGAAGGATCCCCTCTGTCACCCTCTGAGGTATCCTTTGATATCCTCGGAAGTCCTTAAACAGAGGTGACTGGCAGCCCTCTAATCCGACCTCTGAGGAGTCTGTTCCTGCTGGCTTTTTGCGCCTGGCCTCCTACCTCCTGGGTTACTCCACCTGCTGATTATCTGGTCTGGCTTATAGTGTAGCATGTGTGGAAGGAAGGCAGACACCAGCTATTCCCCGGAGACCAGATAAGATTTTGTCCCCTCCTGCTGCAGATTCCCATTGATCTAAAGGTCTTCCTGTGGATGCTCTGGTGGTGGCGGCCGCAACCAAAAAGAATCTGGTGGCAGAAAGCCACTGTCCATCCGCCCAACAGTCTCTGGCCCTGGACAGGATAGGGAAGTGTGCCTTTGCATCAGCGACCTTTGCGGTCAGGTCCCTGAATTGTATGGCACGCTTTACCAGGTTTCAAAGGGATCTAATTTCAGAGCTCTCTGAAACCTTGGCTGGTGCAATGTCTGAGGTCCATGACAGTGGCCTCTCAGCTGGTTACCATTGAGTCAATATCTAACTCCTCCATGTGACTATCTTGTGTATCAGAAGGAGCAGCTAGAGCGGCGGGTTCAGCTGTGGTCTTGAGACTACAAGCCTGGATGTGCTTTTGCAGTTTCGCAGAACCCTTTAAGGCTTCCTTTCTTAACGCTCCCATTGAAGCCTCTTCGTTGTTTGGACCCAAAGTTAAAAGCACACTGGCCAGATGTGAACAGGACTGTAAGACCCTTTCTGACGTAGGTGTCAGTTATTCCCCTCAACGTGCTTTCTCCTGAAACCAAAAAAGCAGGAAGATATGGTTCAAGAAGTCTCTGGGTCCTTTCCATGGCACACAGGCAGAGTTCTCCCTCAGAGGCAGAGTGGGAAAGAGGGAGGACTCCCCTTTTGGGGCAGTGGGGGGGGTCCATGTAACCAGGGTTCCAGGGACTCCTTTCCTGGCCAATCCTACCAGCGCTCCTGAAGAGTGGCCCAACTCCTTTCCTCTGGAGGTGGTTGGGGGTTGTTTCTCCTTGTACCCTTCTGCAAGGCTAACAATCACCACAGATTCTGGAGTACAAAGGATTATAACCAAAGGTAATCATATCCCCTTCGATCTTTGACCTGTCCCTTCAAAATTCCTACCAGACATTCCACCCAGTCAAAGGGAAGAAGCAGCACTAGAGATGGAAAAGCTGCTAAGAAAGAGTCATCCAAATAGTCCCTCCAGACCAGATAGGATCCGGATTCTACTCAAGACTATTTTTGGTGCCAAAGAAAACCAGGGACTGGAGATCAATTTTGGATCTCTATGTATTGAGCAAGTTTGAGTACAAAAATTCCAGATGGTCACAATACAGTCTATCCGCCTGCTTTTGGAAAAAGGCGATTGGATTTGCTCTATAGATCTTAAAGATGCATACTACCACATGAAAGTAGACGGGCCAAGAATTCTGTGCAGGGAGCCAGTCACTACCAGTTAAGAGTACTGCCCTTCAGACTCTCTACAGCCCCCAGAGTTTTCACAAAGTGCATGGCAGTCGTCCCAGCTCACTTGCAACTACAAGGATTCCAGGTGTTTCCATACCTAGACTGGCTCATCTCTGCCCCCACCAGACATCTATTGGAAGAAGCCTTTGCATACTCTGTCCTCGCTGCACAAAGGCTAGGCATAACCTTAAACTGGCACAAATCCAGTCTCACCCCATCTCAGTCCACAGAATTCATAGGTGTCATCTTGGATACAAAATTGCAGAGCATCCATTCCAGAGCACACAATTCCAAGGATAAAGCAACTGATCCTAATCTTTTCAAGGGAGAAATCCACAGCTCACTGTCCTACAGCTGTTGGGTTCCATGGCAGCCTCAATCACCATTGTCCCCCTGGCCAGGTTTCATATGAGGCTTCTACAATGGCTACTGCTCATCCAGTGGTATCCTTTTCAGCATTCTTTCAGCCAAGATTCAAGTAACCCACAAGTTCAAACGGGATTTAATTTGGTGGATGACTCACAACCAGTCACAGTGGTCTTGCCCCTTCTCCCCCCCCCAGCAGCCCAAGGCTACAGTGACCACGGATGCCTCCCTGATGGGGTGGGGGGGTATGTCGGGGACAGTCCAAATCACTTGGTCCAAATTGGAGGCCCAACTGCATATAAATGTTCTAGAGCTGAGGGCAGTGCTTCTAGCATTGCAAGCATTCCATCCTCTGCTGCAGTCTGGGACAATTGCAATACAATCGGACAACATGGCGGTGGTCTGGTACATCAACAAACTGGGTGGAACCATATCTTACCCCTTTGTCGAGAGGCCATGAGGATATGGCAATGAGCAATGGCTACCAACCGTTCTATTCTAGCAACGCACATTCCCGGGAGTTCCAAAGTGATAGCAGACTCAGAAGGTGCGTTCTACAACCTCATGAGTGGTCCCTGAATCCCTTGATAGTGGCGGAGATATTCCACCGCTGGGGCAGTCCTTGCTGCGACTTCTGAATCCCCGACCAACTACTTTGCCCGGATTCCCCCTCTGGGACAGTCACCCAGGGATGCTCTAGTCCACTATTGGCCCTTGGGTCTTTATGCATTCCTACCTCTCCCCTCATTCCCCAGTTTCTGAAGAAAGCCCGTTCGTTGAGCAAGGTGATCCTCATAGCACCATATTGGCCTAGTCAGATTTGGTTCCCCTTCCTTTGGCCTCACCTGCTAGATCAACCATGGATTCTCCATCCAACCCCTGGGCTGATAACATCTGCAGAACCTGATTCATCTCAACTTGGACAGCTTGAAGCTCGCAGCTTGGTTCCTCCAATTTCCTTGATTTCCAGGCAGAATATTTACTAGTACAGTACATTCTTATTGCATCTCATAAGTCTTCCACTAAAATTATCTAAGCAAGTGGAAAAGATTTACCTGTTAGCTGAAAGAAAAAAAAGTAGATCCCTTCTCAGCACTGGTGTTAATACTAGTATCTGGCTGACCTATTTCAATCTGGTCTATCTGCCTCTATTTGGCTGCAATATCTAATTTCCATGAGGGTGTCCGACTCGTGTCAAGTTATGCAAGACCTTCATAAAAGGTGTGAATCATCTGAAGCCTCCTTTTAGAAGTACTTATTCAACCATGGGACCTGTCTAGTTCTAAAAGCTCCGACAATGCCACCCTTCAAACCAGCTTCTTGCAACCGCACATTTGTCATGGAAAACCTTGTTTTTGATCACCATTACTTCTGCCAGACATATATCTGAGCTTCAAGCCTTATGCATAGAGTCCATACTTTATCTTTCATAGTGTCTTTGAGAACTAATCCTTCATTTCTGCCAAAAGTGATCTCAAATGTCCATTAATCAAACCTTGAATTGCCAGTTTTCTTTCCCAATCATTCAAACAAAGGAGAGTATTGCCTACATATCCTAGATATTCACAGGCAAATTCGCTTCTACTTTAACAGGACTAAGACCTCTCGTAAATCAGACCAGTTATTTTTGGCCTATTCTGGACCTAGATTAGGATGTGCTGTTGCTAAGGTCACATTGGCTAGATGGTTGAAAGACTGTGGGACCTTCATTTATACACAACATAATATCCCATTGCCTACTACCATAAAGGCTCATTCGACAAGGTCAGTGGTAACTTCTGCTTCCTTCTATGCCAGAGCTTCTTTACATGACATCTGTGCAGCATAACTTGGGCTACGCCTCATACCTTCATCAATCATTACAAATTGGATTTGGCCTCCAGGGGAAGAGCATCTTCTGGTTCTGTGGTGCTCAGGAATGTCCTTCCATGAGAGCCTCTCAGGGATAGAGGTAGCTGGGGACTCTGTCCCATACTTAAGGAATGAACGAGGATTAACTATCAGATAAGTTGTCTTACCATAATGTTCCATCTGTATTGTTCCTTGTTCAGTCATTATGACCCTCCCTCCTGTGGCTTCTAGTGGATCTCACCATCCAGTTGTTTTTGGTCATTTGACCAGAGGTAGCCTCTACCTTTTGACTTGCAAACTAAATCTGAGGTAACAGAGGGGAATTCTGGGTAAGTTTAGCTCGAGTTTGTAACTGACGCGAGCTTGGAAGATGTCTGGCTCTGTTCAGAGGTCTGAACTGATACCCATACATAATGACTGACTGAACGCATATCAACAATACAGATGAAATGTTGCAGTAAGACAACTTTTTTTTCTCATCATTCCTTGCCTAAGGACAGAGCTCCTTTGGGCAGAGTCCTGCAACCACACAAGGGACTCCCTTTCACTCTACCCTCTGCCACCCAAACCCCAACACGCATCAAACTAGATGGGGCTCGCATGGCAGTGCATTCAGGGCAAATGGAACCCAAAGCAAATGCACCTGCATATCGGATGTTAGGTGTACAGAATGCTCTGACAGCCTTCAAATGCCTTATTCTTCCAGGACAACTATTGGTAGAGAACACCACATTTGTGGTACATAAAACGCAGGGAGGAACCCATTCCTACCTAATCTGCAGACTAGCCATGGCTCTGTGGAACACTGCCTTGAGCAAGTGTGCTTGCAGGCTCATTTCCTGCCAAACTAAACACTGGCAGACGACTTGAGCAGAAATCTTATGGACCCACACGAATGGAAACTGAAACCCAAAATATTCAAGCTTTTGAGGAGCAGGTGGGGGACACCAGAGGTGGACCTTTTTGCTTCCCCTCAGAACTATCAATTGAGCAAATATTGCACCAGAACTCCCCACAGCCAAGCTTGGAAAGGGGATGCCCTGTCCTTCACATGGGAAAGCCTCAGTCTATGCCCCCCCCCTCTGCCACTCCTCTGAGGTTCTACGAAGTCAAACAGGACAACCAAAGAACAATCCTGATTGCGCCAGACTGGCCACAACAGCACTGGTACCCTCTTTTGCACAGTGTGTGCTACAACCATGGGCACCTGCCTCAAGACTCCTTCCCTGCTGTCCCAGCAGGCTGACCAGATTCTGCACCCTCAGCTGCAGACCCTGAACCTTGCGGCCTGGCTTAACACCCCTAAATTCAACACCAGCAACCCTCAGGAAGTAGGTGCTGGGTGTCATTCTTGAGGCAAGGAGGCCTAGTACTAGAAAATTCTATTTGGAAAAATGGAAGACTCTTCCTGGATCCAGTCTGTGGGAATGGGCACAACTGTGTCCAGCTTACCTCTTATACTAGATTACTTAACAGAAATGCTTCACAAAGGCCTATCCTTCAATTAAGATTCATGCCTCTGCCATCTCTGCTCATAATACTGAGCCGCCCCTCTGTTCTCATCCTCTGGTAAAACAGTTCTTGAGAGGAGCCAAAAATTTGACACCCCCCCCCCCTCAGGAGAGCTACCACTCCAGCCTGGGACCATAATTTTGTAATAGAAAAGCTCACACTTCCACCCTTTGAACCTGCAACCGTAGCAGAGTTAATTCCTCTCATGGAAAACTGCTTTACTTCTAGCCATCATTTCAGCAAGAAATGTCTGATCTGCAGGCCCTTATGGCAGTGGATCCCTTCATCTTCCATGCAGACACGGTTTCCTTCAGGACTAACCCTATGCCCAAGGTGGTGTCTAGTGTGGCTTTAAACCAGTCCGTTCATTTGCCTACCTTTTTTCCTAATCCCTCAGAATAAAGGGGAAAGGATCCTACATTCCCTGGGCATGCACAGACATCTTGGGTTCTATCTGGGCAGGACTAAGCCTCAGGGGCGGAGGGAAAGGCCATTTCAAAGCAAACCATTTCTAAATGGATACCACACTGCATCCATTTCTGCTAAAAGTACTATGGGAAACCTACCCCACAGGGGATCAGAACTCATTCCACTAGGGCTAAATCCACCTGTAGCATTTCTCAGGGGAGTCCCTACCCAGGGACGTCTGGAAGCTGCAACCTGGAGCTCTGTGCACACTTTCACCAAGCACTACCAGTTGCCTATTTTCTAAATCCAGAGCTGGATTTGCCACAGCAGTCTTACAGGACCTGATTGCCAGCCCTAAAGCTTCATAACTACCTCCACCCTTCCCTAGCTTTGGAAATCCACCCAAATGTGATGACTGCAAGAGTGAAACACTAAGAACATAGTACATTTATGTACACTTATCATAAATGTAGATGTTGGTGTATTCACTGTTGCAGTCCTGGTTACCCTCCCTCCAGACCCCTGACTTCTATCCTTTTTGGTCTGGCATATCTTATATCATTGATTTTTTTGTTTCTTTTGCTGGGGGTATTTCATGCTTCCTATTTTGGGGGCATCTTGACATCTGGGGCAAGAAACTGATGTAATGGTGTCTGCTGCAAGTTTTATACCCCTGACTACCTGTCCTCATGGAAGAGGCGACCGCATCTGATGAAGAAATTCCAAGACTCTGGTATTCAGGCCAGCTGAGGGCTACCTGCAGGCAGGTAACCCAAATGTGATGACAGCAAATGCTCTCTAAAATCTACATTTATGGTAAGTGTCTACAACTGTAATTAATGTTTCACTATTGCAGTCATCACATTTGGGTTATCCCTGCCAGGGTAGCCCTCCGCCTGCTCAAATAAGAGGCAGTTTCTGCATCTGTTGCTGTAGCTTGAGGACTGATGGGTCTGTCAGTAGTATAAAGTAAGGCAGCCGACTGCTTTACATCAGTCTTGCAGTGGAGCCCGAAGCGCAAGCAGTTTGCACGAGTGCCGGTTGGCTGCTACCGGAGTTTCTCAAAGTTGAATTTGAAGTCTTCTAAACCCAAGTATCACATTGGGGTTCCTTTTTTCTTGCACTAACCAATCTCAAAGTTAGTTGTCTTGCCTGTGGAAAGCCAATACCACACTTCCACTCCTACTGTCACTTGTTTAGGCCCAGACCGTGACATCCCCTGTTGTCACTTATGTGCTTTTTGTTCAGTGCCAGAACTGTCAGTCGGGCCCTTTTAGCCAGATATTTTCATTTAATCTTTGAACTCGGATATGGCTTTGGTAAGCCATCTGACAGCAGATCTTCAAAAAAAACTTAAAGATAAACTGCACAGGTCCAAACCTACAGATACTTCCGTTAAGCTAGTCAGTCCACTGGTACTCAGTGAGGCACTTTTGCAGCTCCTTATTGCCGCTTCTGTTTCGATGGCTGCTACAGACTCCCTTTTGGAGTCTGGTATGCTCAAAACTTGGACTAAGGATCCTGTGGTTGTCCTTACCTTGGATGGGTCTGCAGCTGCTGAGCAGGCACCGGCTTCTGTGGAAGTCCTTCACACTAAATCTCGACGCAAACGGACACCTTTCGTAACTACGGTTTCAAAAATGACAGTAGGCCCAGGGTCTGAACCACACCCAAGAAACCCCACTCTGGTGCCTGCTACTTTGCCTCAGTCTCAAATGCGGAAGACACCATGCTGATCAGGGGAAGCCAAGCTACCTCCTCAAAAAGGAAGAGATCTGTCCCCTGTAGCTTTGTCTGAACAAGAGTCAGATGAATCTGATTCGTCTGAAGACGTGCAAGAGGATTCCATTCCTTCAGCCTATCCCACAGAGGGTTTTTCCTTTGGGGAAACCTTGCAAACTTTAAGGGAGCATTTCCAATGGGAGAGTCAGGACTACTTAGTCTAAAGAGACTGAATTCTTAGATCTTCCACAACAGACCCTTTGCCATCCCTGTAGTCCTGGATCTTGTGGGAGATGTTTCCTAGAATCCACCTAGACTCCTAACGCCCTACCTCCTGCTCCCAGAAAACCAGACTGGTACTGTAGTCCCTGACTCTCAAATTTTAAAAAATCCAACAGCTGACCCTGAGGTTCTTTGTCAAGGGCCAAAAGGATTAAAGCAACCTCTGCTAAGAATCTCACCACCTCAGGTGGGGATTCCTGAGCATTGGACAGATGGAGTAAAAAAGTGTACACCTCAGCTATTCACTACCTGCTTGGGCAGTCTACAGATTTAAAAGACTTGATGCATTCTGCAAGCCAAATAACTAAACACACTTTCCACTGGGGTTTTGATACCCTAGAAGCTGCTTGCAGGGCAGCACTCACTGGATCTGTCAGACATGCATGGCTTAAGGAACAAACTCTGCCAGACCATGTCAAATCTAAATTGTTGGACGCCCCCTTGCACAAATAACTTATTTGGCACTATGAAGTCTTAGAAGAAAAAGCAAAATCTATGTAAACAGTTAGGGATTTCTTAAATGTCCAGACCCCTAGGTTCAGCAGGCAGTGTCCCTCCAAGAACTGGCCCTTTCTGCACAGAGTAAGCCAGCCCAGCCTAGGCCCCATTGAAATAGACCCCCCCTAAACAGCAGCCCCAGGGAATGCAGAGATCTAAGCAATGCACTACCTCCACTTCAAAACCAGGGAGTTCTAAGCCACCCCCTTGTAAGAACTCGCAATGACGCCCCTCTGCCCACCTTCACTTACCCCTAGGAGGAAAGCTCTTCACTCAAGTACATGGGCCACCATAAAGGACCAATGGATCCTGAACATTGCATCTCAGGGATGTAACCAACCCCAAAAGGGTTCCCAGATGTACCACCAAATCAGTGGGCAAATGCCCAAAAGCAAATCCTTTCCCTTCTCTCTCAGAGCAGTAGAGCATGTTTCTGCAGAACAGATGGGCCAAGGCTTCTATTCCCGACTCTTTCTGGTGCCTAGAAAAGGACACCTGATGCCCCAAACTCTAGCAATTCTAAACACCTTCCTGGTGATCCCAAAATTCAAAATGCTCACCCTCCCAGCAGCTGCTACCCATGCTCTCAAAGGACGCTTGGCTAGCAACCCTAGATCTAAGGACATTCCTATAAGGGAATCATGCAGGAAGTATCTCTGCTTCAGGGCAGGGTCTCAACACTTTCAGTTATCTGTGCTTCCCTTTGGCTTATCTACTGCTCCCAAAGTTTTTACAGAATGTCTGGCTCTGGCCATTGCCTTTTGCAGATATATTCAAATTTACCCATACTTGGACTGCCTTATTCAGGCAGACAGCCAGGAAAGGCTGCTCAAGCACCTGGCCTTTTGTAAAGACACTACTAACCTCCTTGGGATACATGGTCAACAAGTCCATACAGGTGCCCACCCAAAGGCTTATCTTCCTGGGAGCAAGTCTGGACACAGCATCCCAGATGGCATTCCTTACACCAGAGAAATTTTCCTGACTACCTACTTCTCTCAACTAGCCACCAGACCTCTGCTATCTACAAGGAAGATTCAAGCTCTGGGGTTCATGGCATCTTGCATACTACTCATGCAATGTGCCAGACTGCACATGAAACTTCAATGGGTACCTGAAGAGCCTTTGTCAACAAGACCTAGAAGCTCTTCTAGGATTCCTTGCCTCAGAAAGGAATTTCTTTGGTGGGCAACAGCATGCTCCCCCCTGCCAGACCCTCACCATAGACTCCTCAGACTACACTTGCAGTGTGTACAGTGCCAATGGAACTCTCAGGAAGTCCCTCTGCACATTTCATCAAAAAGATGGCTGTGCAGCACACCTTGATAGCTTTCAAAACCCCTTCTCTCCAGGGGTTCTAATCAAAACAGACCGCACCAATGTGATGTGGTACATCAACAAGCAGGGACTCGCTCCTACTGTATACAGGCCTCTTCCATGCAACTACACCGGTTAGCACAATACCTTCCAGGCTCTCAACTCTGGCAGACCAATTGAGCAGAAACCATATAGACCCACATGAGTGGTAACTCAACAGAAGTACCTTCACCCTATTAACTCAGAAATGGAGAACCCTGAAGGTCTACCTCTCTGCCTCCCACACCAACCATTAGCTCAAAAAATTATGCACCAGGGAGAATCACTGCAAGATTTTGGAAAGTGGATGCCCTGTCCTTACCCTGGGTCAGTCGGGCTATACCTTTCCTCCCCTACCTCTCATCCCCAGGGTCCTGCTGAAAATAAGGGAGGAAAAACCAAGGACCATTCTTATAGCTCCAGACTGGCCCTGATAACACTGGTACCCCTTGCTGTGCAGCTTCTCCCCACTGCCTCCATGGCATCTTCCTCTGATTACCAAGCTCCTGACCCAGAGGGAGGGGGAATTCATACATCCCAAATTGCAGACGCTCAATTTGGCAGATGTTCTTCGTGTTTCGCTGTTGCAGTCATTGCATTTGAGTAATCTGCTGGCAGGTTGCCCTCAGTTGGCCTGAATAACCAAGTCTTGGGTCCTGTCAGTTGCTGTCCCTAACATCATGGAAGAGTAGTCAGGGGTATAAAACATGCAGCAGACACCATTTTAATCAGTCTTGCCACGTGGTGCCCGAAGCAGCAGTTTGCAAGTGCCGGTCGGCTGACTCCTGAAATTTTCGTTTCTGAGTTTCAGAACCGAAGTCTTCAAACTAAAGCCAAGTACCCCATTGGGGAAACTTTTTTTTTTTTTCTTGCTCCTTACCGATGTTGGTAAAAGTAATTGTATTACTTGTGGGAAGCAAATACCTAAAGGATTTTCATTTGTACTGTATTCCTTGCCTAAGCCCTGACCACAACGTGCCTTGCTGTGTTGTGCTAAAGTTAACGAACGCACTAAGCGTCTATTTTTTTTGCTTCTAAATACTTTGGCTCAAGATTTAACTATCCTGAAATGTTGTTGGTAACCAGAATTCACAAAAAACGCAAAGAAAGACTGACCAAGGTCCAAAACAGACTAAGCTTCTAAGCCAGTCGATGGTTCACCAGTATTCTGGTTTTCGCAGCCCCTGTTGCCTGCTACTTTTGATTAGCAGGCCTCTACAGAGACCCATTCTGAGTCCGGAATGCCGCTAGGTTCTTCAGGTGCTGAACCCGCGGAAGTCTCCCTTGGATGGGTCCAGAGCCGCTGAGCAGGCACCAGCTTCTGAGGGTGTTTTCAGGCCTAAAGATTTGTATATTAAACAGACGCCATCATAAAAAACTAGGCCAAAACTGACGCATGAGCCATGTGTTCAGGCCCCTGTGCCTTAAAAAAAAAAAAAAAAAAAAAAATCCTCAAAATGGCTGAAGATTTAATTACCTTGATCAGGGGTTCCCAACCCCCTCCTGCTAAGAGGCCTAGGCAAGGCAATGATGAATCTTCAGATCAGGTTTCCATTTCTTCTGATTCCTCTACTGATCAGGAATTTTCTATTCCCCCTTATGAGGACTCTGATCCATCCCTTCTCCTGAGGATTTGGGAACATTTTCATTGGGAGAGTCAGGACTTTTCAGAATCCAAAAAAGAGGCTTAGGGATTTTTTTTCTTCCTCAGCATAGGCCTTTGGCTATACCTCCTGTTTTAGACATTGTTTTCTCAGAATCCAGCATGGCTCCTGATTCCCTGCCTCCGGCTCCTAGTAAGCCAGATGGATATAGGGTTCCTGACGCCCACAAGTTTCTTTTCAAAAATCCTGTTGACCCTGAAACAATGTCTCAGGGTCCCAAGGGTGTTGAGGCTTCTACTGCTAAACATTCTACCCCTTCTGATACTCCAGGGTGCAGGATAGATGGGGTAAGAAGGTTTATAAATCTGCAACCCTGACAATCAGGGCTTTAAACTGTTAATTTCATATGCTTTAGATATCAGCAGCATGTCATGGGCTTAAACAGAAAATGTCAATTTCTGATTGTGTGGAAAATAGTTACAGGATTTATTGCATTCAGCTGAACAAGTTGGAACGCATACTTTGCATTGTGGTTTTGATTCCTTGGAGCAGGGCTGCCATAACTGGATCTGTGATGAGGCATGCTTGGCTCAAGGAGCAAAGTCTGCCTGATCATGTTGAAGCTAAATTGTTGGGTGCTCCTTTACAGCAGGACAGTTTGTTTGGTAATAAGGCAGAAGTTTTGAAAACGATGGAAGACCAAGCTAAATCTATGCAAACTGTAAAGGATTTCTTGCAAGTGCAGCCACCCAGGTTCAGTAGGCACTGGCCTACTAAGAATTGGTCCTTTCCAGTATCCAACAACCGCTCGGGCCAAACCCAGGCACTCCAAAGGCTCCAGGTTTCAGTCGCAAGGAACTTGCAGGACAAAACAATCTGGTGCCTCCACCTCCAAATCTGGAAGTAGCAAAGCACCCTCCTACGGTAAACTCTCTCAATGACTTTCCTCTGCCATTTCCAAGCACTTATCTTTTGGCAGCCCCCTTGGGGGAATTTCATGCTCAAAATTGGCATCTAATTACCCAGGGCAAGTGGGTCTTAAATATAGTATTCCAGGGATACAGATTTCATTTCCACATATTGCCAATTCCAAACAGATGGCCAGATCTGCCTCCAAATCAGTGGGCAGAGGCCCAGAAACAAGTAAGCCCCCTCTTGCATATGGGGGCTATTCAACCAGTACCAGAAAAGGAAAAGGTTTTTATTAAAGACTTTTTTCCTGGTATCCAGAAAAGACAAATCATGGCGTCCAATTCTGGACTTATCCATTCTAAATACCTTCCTGGACATTCCAAAATTCAAGATGCTGACTACAACAGTTACTGCCTATGCTAGGCAAGGATGCCTGGTTGGTAGACTTAAGGGGCTTACCTGCATATCCCAATCAGGGAATCCTGCAGAAGATACCTCCACTTCAAAGCAGGATTTGCATTACCAGTTCTCGGCACTGCCCTTTGGCTTATCTAATGCAGTAGATAAGCCAAAGTGCCTGGCACCAGTGATTGCATTTTGCAGACAAACATTCAAATTTATCCTCATCTGGACAATTGTCTAATTCAGGCAGAAAACAAGGACACTCTTCTACAACATCTGGCGTTTGTGAAAAGGCTCCGAACATGCCTAGGGTACACAGTAAACAAAGAAATCATAACTAGTATCCTCTCAAATAATTACATTCCTGGGTGCAAGCTTGAATACAACTGCCCAGATGGCTTATCTTACGCCAGACAAATTCAATTGAGAACATACTTCAAACAAGTGGCCACAAAAACCCAGCTATCTAAAAGACAAATTCTGCAGGCTTTGGGGTTCATGGCATCCTGCATTCTACTAATTCATATGCAAGACTGCATATGAGGAAACTTCAATGGTAAAAAGCTTATGGCGTCAACATTCACAGCCTGGAAACGGTGATTCCTCTCATTCCTTGCCTGCAACAGGAGTTCCTATGGTGGGCAGAGGCCTGTCGCCAAAACAAGGGACTGTTATTCATTCCACCCCCTGTCACCCAAACCCTGACTACAGACTCGTCCAATTATGTTTGGGGGGGGGTGCATATGGCAGGGAGATGCATTCAGGGCCAATGGAGCCCAAATCGAATGCACCTACATATCAACCAGAAAGATGCTAGCTGTACAGAATGCTCTGACAGACTTACAAGGACCATCTTCATCCAGGACAACTACTGATAGAAAACACCACAGTCATGTGGTACATAAGCAGGGGGGTACCCATTCCTACCCCTTTTGCAGATTAGCCATGGCATTGTGGAACATGGCCTTGACTTATCAAATACATCTACAAGCTCAATTCCAGCCAGGAAAGCAAAATACTCTGGCAGACAAACTAAGCAGAAATCTCATGGAACCACACTAATGGAAACTGGTTCCACAAATGTTCAGCATGTTGACATGCAAATTGGGGAGTCCAGACATCTTTTTGCCTCACCCAAAACTATCAGTTGGTCAAATTCTGCACAAGGATTCATCACAAAAAAGCTTGGAGTGGATGCTCTATCCTTCAGCTGGAAAAACCCATCTGTCTATGCCTTTCTGCCTCTGCTCTCCAAGGTCTTACTAAGTCAGGAAAAACAAAAATGATTCTGATTGCTCCAGACTGGCCTCGACAACACTGGTACCTGCTCCTGGGCAATTTTTCGCACCTTCCTCCATGGTACCGGTCTCAGCAGAACTATCAAATTCTGCACACTCTGCTCCAAACCTTGAATCTTGCAGCATGGCTACGCAACTAATTTCACCAGTTACATCTCTCAGTAAACCTGTGATGGATGTCATGTTGGAGGCTAGAAGGCCTGGTACTAAAGTCTTATACTGACAAATGGAAAAGATTCTGTGCCTGGAACCAAGCACAAGGAATAAGCACAGCAGTGCCCAATATTCTTCAGATTCTGCAATACTCAACTGAGACTTCACAAGGGCCTATCTAAAAATCCATGCCTCTGCCTTTTCAGCTCAATACAACACAGTGCCTCCTCTTTTCTCATCCTCTGCTAAAGCAGTACCTCAGAGGCTAAAAATGTAAGACCTCCCAGGAGAGCACCAACTCTTGCATGGGACCTCCATTTTGTTTTTGGAAAAACTCACCATCTCCTTTTGAGCCATCTGCTACTGCGGACCTAAAATTTCTTTGAAAACTGCTTTTAGTTTGGCAGTCACTCCAGCTAAGATTTCAGAACTACAGGCTCTTATGGCAGTGGAGACATTATTTTTTACTCTGACAGGGTGGTTTTCAGGACCAATCCATCCTTAATGCCTAAAGTGCTATCTAGTGTGGCTCTTAATCAGGCCATCGATCTGCCAACTTTCTTCCCAAATCAACAGAACAAGGGTGAGCGGATTCTGCATTCATTGGATGTACAGACAGCTAAGATTCTACTTAAACAGGACTAAATCTCTAAGAAAACCTGAACAATTACTGGTGGCATTTGCTTGCAGGGGCAGAGGGAAAGGCTAATTCAAAGCAGACTATTTCCAGATGGACAAGCCATTGTATTAGGTTTACCATGGTGCATATAGCAGAAACTGTCTCCAAGGGGATCAGATCTCATTCCACCAGGGCTGCATCTACTTCTGCAGCCTTTCTTGGAGGGGTTCCTACCAGACATTCTAGAAGGGGCTACCTGGAGCTCAGTTCATACGCTCACCAAATATTACCATTTACCTCTTCTAAATCCAGAGCAGGCTTTGCCACTGCTGTCTTGCAGGTCTTTATAGCTGCTCCTAATGCTGTATAAATCCATCCTCCCAACTGTAGCTTTGGGATTCTGCCCAAATGTAATGACTGCAACAGTGAAACACTAAGAACATAGTACAGTTGTGTACACTTACCATAAATGTAGATAGTGTATTCACTGTTGCAGTCCTGGTTACCCTCTTCCATCCCCGTTTTTCTTTTACTATACATCTCCTTTCTACTATGCTTAAAAGCTTTTTTGGTGTATTTGCTTTTGTTTGGAGGTATAATTGTGTTAAATTATATAATTATATTTTTGCTCCCCATTTGGGGGGGCACCTGACATCTGGGGCAAGAAAAACTGATGTAATGGCATATGCTGCATGTTTTATACCCCTGACAGCCGGACGTCCTGGAAGAAGGGACAGCAACTGCAGGACCCAAGATTTTGTTAATCGGGCAGAGGGCAGCCTGCTAGCAGATTACCCAAATGTGATGACTGCAACATTGAATACACTCGAACATCTACATTTGTGGTAAGTGTACACAACTGTACTTTGTGTACACTTAACATAAATGCAGATGTTGGTGTATATGCTGCTTGTCTCGCGCTGCTAAAGATGTAGCCAGGTTGGTAAAATACCTGGAACTTTAATGTTCTGTTTTGTTACAGAATATTTAAAATTTTAATATGCTTGTTACTGCTATTGATTTTCTTCTAGATTCAGAGAAGGCAGAGTTTGTATTTTCACAGTACAAAACTTGGAAACCATACAGCTTGATTAGGGAGCACAGTTGGGTCAACTTATGTATGATGCCATTTTTTCCCTTTCCCTAAAGGTTCTGCCAAGGTACCATGATGAGCAGCTTTTACTGTGTGGTCAACTTAGTTTTCACCCTAATTGGTTTATTAGAGCTGTTTTCCAGACCTGCATTCTGTTGGCAAGGCCACAGATTGAGTGTTGGTTCATGAATTTCATATTTGTCTCAAATATTTCAGGTCTGGGTGTATGAGCAGTGAGTCTGTAGTTTCAATATGTGGACATTGCTGTGAACAATAAGGTGTTTGTCTTCAGCGTAGCATTATATTCTGGGTTATTCAGAATTGTTTAAATTGTGTACTAATGTTAAGGATTGTTCCACATACCTAAAGCCTAATGTGCAAAGCTTTAAAGGTAAACGGGCCAAAGTTTAAGTAACTGTCTCTTATTTCAGCTCGACAGCTTACAGCACAGATGATGCAGAACCCACAAATTCTTGCAGCACTTCAGGAAAGGCTAGACGGCCTAGTAGGAAATACCACGGGTTATATAGAGAGGTAAGAAATTATCTTTTGTATTCTAAAGATGCTTTCACCTGGCCTGCTACTTGGTAAACTGAAGTACTTTGTACGGCTGTATCTGCAGTTCTAATTTTGGGGTTCTGTGACAGTTTCAGAGCCAGACCCAACCCCATATGCCAACCTTGAATGTCCTGCCTTCCAGGTATCACCATGCCTTTTTTTTATGAAGTGGGTGTAATCAGTTCTTTCATAGTCTGTCAGGCTACAAATGGAAGAGCAAGGACACTTCCACCTTTAGAATTTTGCACTTGAGTTTCAGTCTTCTGACTGTCCTGTGCCCTCTGCTACATCTGCTTGAGGTTCTTACAGTTCACACCCAAGCAGAGCAAATGTGCATGCAAAATTAAAGGTGTGCTTGCAAGCAGAGTGTTCATGTGTGCAACGTTTATAGGGACTTTAGGTCAAACTATTAAAGCGAGAAGACTCTCCTGTCCATCTGTAAGACAATGTCGGAGAGCGGTCCTAAGGAATTGGTGCACACTCTGGCCTTATTCCAGAAATGCTAGTGATGGTGTTGCTCTCAACTCACTGGGCATCTATGGCGTTTCCTACTTTGACAGTGCCCCTAAAGAGGCTGTTCTGTTTGCATGTAGCACCAAGCTTAGATTCAACCTAATTGAAGTTGATGCCACTGGACCTGTGACCCAGCATGAGGATGGGGCTCAAAGACCCTTTGGCAACCCATGGTGTCTTCATCCAATGAGTAAGTGCTTAAGCCCTGAGTAGGGTATAGTTTGCCTCCTACCTGGTCATAGGACTTTAGCTGAGGCATTCCTAAGGCTGGTTCTGCAAATTCAGCAGACCGCTGCAATCAGACTGCCCTCCTAATGGGGGTTGGGACAGTGCTCACATGGGTAAACTAAAACCTGATTTGGGGTGGGTGAGCAACCTCTGTTGTAGGTCACTAATGTCTCCTAGGTTATGATATGAATTTGGAGACTTTAGTGCAGACCTCTCCACCAGACAACACTTGGGATGCTTTGGCCATTGTGATTGCCCTTTTCATGGAGGTGACTAAAGGAACAAAACTTGCACAGGTGTTTCCTTTAAAAAGTAGGTTTGTGCTTGAATCCTCTAATCAAGCCTAGTGTGTGTTTTGAGCAGTACAGTACCCCAAACGTTAAGGTGCTTCTCTTGCTGGAAAAATGCTTGTTCACATCCCTTGAGAAGTCTGTGGTACAGCAGGAATCTGGGATCAGCATTCCTGGTCATTGCAGCACCCTCTGTCAGCTTTGTACTTAAGAACTTTGCTTTGTGGGTCAGTATGATAAAACAAACTGCTGTGCAGTCAACCTTGACAACTGATGTTTTAGAGCTGGCATTGGGTGGGGTGGGGCGTTGGGCTGTAAAAGGAAGTTACTTTAACTTTGTGGATTCCAGTTCATCTGAAGATAGGCAGACAGCAATGGGGTAAATCTGTCAACAGAGGTGCACTCTAATTGTACAGGATAGCTGTAGAAAACCTAGGAGGTGGCAGTAAGAATTGCTGCTGCAATTTGCATCCCCACAAAGGGCAGTTAACTAGCTGAGCATATTTCTGCAGAGCCCTGTGAGCAGATGTTGCAAAGTTACTTTACATCCCTTTAGAGCACATGTGCATTTTGTAAATGGCTGGTAATGATTGTACACAACACTCTTCCATGCATTAAGAACTTGAAGCAAAAACAGCAAGCACTTTGGAAGTAGAACATTTTGATTTCCTGTAGTCATTTGACATCTTTCATTGAGCAAAAATGAGTGTTCCAAACTAACAGCACTAGTGCATCGGTTTTGGTGGGTGATCTCACCTTTGGTGCGATCCTAAAGAAATTGTGTACACGCTATTGTATGAATAGCTAAGACATGTACACTGACATTTGTATATTGTATTTGGTGTCAATCTTGAAATGACCCATAGTGGTTAAACCTTTACTGCTTAAGCTGTTGAGCTCAGAAGACTTTGAACATTCAGTCCAGAATTGCCACTAATGTAACAGTTCCTTTTCCTTAGTAAGTTGTGCCACCCCAGTTGGGTGTAGACAGTTTTAAACAATACTTTTTAATTTAGCACTGATTTTATTGTATAAAGTGAATCTGGTAATAGTCTTGCATCATTCGTATGTCCTAAAAGTCCTAGTTTTAAGAATTGAGGGGGTTTTGTCTGCATAAAACAGGTGGCCATAATGGGCAATACTTTAATTGCAGTAGATAATCTCTAATGGTTGATTTTTAACGTTTTTGATACTACCACAGGGTACAAACCATTGCAAGCTGGAGGTTAAATCACTCTACACCAAACGTCTTCAAAATGAATGCTCCCTTGGTAAATTCTTTTTGGTTAGTGTAGTATCACTTTGGCAGGAAGCTCCTCCCCTCCCCACCTTCTAGACTCCACTTCCCAAGTCTGTGTAGATGAGGATCTAGGTACTTGGGTTGGTAGCTCCTTCATTGTTGCCGGAGTTTTTCTGGCCCTGCTATTTGCCAAATGACTATAGGACTCAAGGTAATCTGTTATACTCTGCATTGATCAGGCCATTTGTGTACAGTGCTTGATCTTCGTGTTTCACCATTTGTGTACAGTGCTTGATGATCTTCGTGTTTCACTGTTGCAGTAATTACATTTGGGTAATCTGCTGGCAGGTTCTCTGTTGGCCTGAATAGCAAAGTCTTGGGTCCTGCGTCAGTTGCTGTCTCCTCTTCCATGATGTCATGTCGTCAGGGGTATAAAACATGCAGCAGATGCTATTTTATTAAGTCTTGCCACGCGGTGCCCGAAGCAGTTGGCAAGTGCTGGTCAGCTGACTCCTGAAATTTTCGTATTCTAGTTTCAGAATAGAAGTCTTCAAACTAAAGCCAAGTACCCCATTGGGGAAACTTTTTCTTGCTCCTTACTGATGTCTGTAAAAGTGGGAAGCAAGTACCTCAAGGATTTTCATTTGTACTGTATTCCTTGCCTAGGCCCTGATCACAATGTACCTTGCTGTCGGTTTTGTTAGATTTAACCAACGCACTATTAAGAGTCTTATTTTTGCTTTTAAATATTTTGGTTCAAGATTTAACTATCCTGAAATGTCATCAGTCTGCAATCAGACTACCGGAGTTCACAAAAAAAGCAAGGAAAAAGACACTGAGGTCCAAAACCATCGCCTAAGCTTCTAAGCCAGTTGCCGGTACTCAGGGAGGCTTTCGCAGCCCCTGATACCCGCTACTTTTGAGTCGCAGACCTCAACTGAGACCCATTTGGAGTCCAGTATGCCACAAGATTGAGTATTGAACCCACGGATGTCTCTCCCTTGGATGGGTCTGGAGCCGCTGAGTAGGCACCCGGCTTCTGAGGTAGTTTTCAGGCCTCTACATTTTTATATCAAACTGCCAGCAACAAAAACTGTCGACACACAAGCCACGTGCTCTGGCATCTATGCCTAAAAGACAAATTATCAAAATGGCTGAGGATCTCTCTTTTTGGAGAGAGACTTTAAGGGAACATTTTCACTGGGAGAGTCAGGACTTCTCTGAATCAAGAGGCTTAGGGATTTCCTTCCTCAGCATAGGCCTTTGGCAATACCTCCTGTATTAGACATTGTTGTGTTTTCAGAATAAAGCATGGCTCCTGATTCCCTGCCTCAGACTCCTAGTAAGCCAGACAGATATTACAGGGTTCCTGACTCCAACAAATTTCTTTTCAAAAATCCTGCTGCTGATCCTGAGACTATTCCTCAGGGTCCCAAGGGTGTAAAGGCTTCTACAGCCAAAAATCCTACCCCCTCTGATAGATTCCAGGGCACTGGATAGATGGGGTAAGAAGGTTTATAAGCCTGCAACCTTGGCAAGTCAGGGCTTCAAACTGCCAGTTTCATATGCTTAAATATCAGCAGCATGTTATGGGCTTACTGAAACAGAAAATTATTTCTGACTGTGTGGAAAATGGTTACAGGATTTATTGCATTCAGCAGAACAGGTTGGAAAGCGTACTTTGCAATGTGGTTTTGATTCCTTGGAAGCCTCTTGTAGGGCCGCAGTTACTGGATCCGTGATTAGAAGGCATGCCTGGCTCAAGGAGCAAAAAATCTGCCTGATCATGTTAAAGCTAAATTGTTGGATGCCCTTTTGCAGCATGATATTCTTAGTAATAAGGCAGAAGAGGTTTTAAAGAAAATGGAAGACTAAGTTAAATCTATGCAAACTAAAAGATTTCTTGCAAGTGCATCCACCAGGTTCAGTAGCCTACTAAAAATTGGTCCTTTCCTGTGTCCAACAGAGCTGCTCAGGGCAAATCCAGGTGCTCCAAAAGGCTCCAGATACCAATTACAGGGTTCTTACAGGTCAAAGCAATGGGGTGCCTCCACCTCCCAAATCTGGAGGAAACCAAGCACAACCCTATAGTAAGCAGTCTCACTGACTTTCCTCTACCATCACCAAGCACTTAACTTTTGTCAGCCCCCTTGGGGGGAAAACTAGCACTTCATGCTCAAAATTGGCAGTTAATTACCCAAGTGGGTGTTAAACATAGTATCCCAGGGGTACAGATTTCATTTCCATACTTTGCCAGTTTCAAACAGATGGCCGGATCTGCCACAAAACCAGTGGGCAGAGGCCCAGAAACAAGTCTGGTCCCTCATGGATATGGGGGCTATTCAACCACTACCAGAAAAGGAAAGGACAAGGTTTTTATTAAAGACTTTTCCTGGTACCCAGAAAAGACTATTCATGGTGTCCAATGTCAGACTTATTGATTCTGAACACGTTCTGGACATTTCAAAATTCAAAATGCTGACTTTACAACAGCTACTGCCTATGCTAGGCAGGAATGCTTGGTTAGTAACTAGACTTAAAAAGGCATACCTGCATATCCCAATAAGGGAATCCTGCAGAATTTACCTCTGCTTCAAAGCAGGTTTTTTGCATTACCAATTCTCTGCACTGCCCTTTGGCTTATCTGCTGCGCCCAGGGTCTTTAAGTGCCTGGCACCAGTAATTGCGTTCTGCAGACAAAGAAGCTTTCAGATTTATCCTTATCTGGACGATCCTCTCATTCAAGCAGAGGACAAGGACACTCCCAACATCTATCATTTGTAAAAAGGCTTCTAACATGCCTAGGGTACACCGTAAACGAAAAATCACAACTGGTACCCTCTCAAATTACATTTCTGGGTGCAAGCTTGAGTACAACTTCCCAGATGGCTTACCTAATGCCAGACAAAGGCAGCTGACAACATACTTCAAACAAATGGCAACAAAAACCCAGTTATCTGCAAGACAAATTCTGCAGACTTTGGGGTTCATGGCTTCATACATTCTAATTCCATATGCGAGACTGCATATGAGGAAGCTTCAATGGTACCTAAAAAGTTTATGGAGTCAACATTGTCACAGCCTGGAAACCATTCCTCATTCCCTGCCTACAACAGGAGTTTCTTTGGTAGGCAGACATGCCGCCAAAACAAGGGGCTGTCATTTACTCTACCCCCTGCCACCCAAACCCTAACTACAGACTCGTCAGACTATGCTTGGGGGCCCACCTGGCAGGGAGATGCATTCAGGGCAAATGAAGCCCAAACCAAATGCATCTGCATATCAACCAGAAAGATGCTAGCTGTTCAGAATCCTTGGACAGCCTTCAAGGACTTACTTCATCCAGGACAACTACTGATAGACTAACACCACAGTTATGTGGTACGTAAACAAGCAGGGGGGGTACACATTCCTACCCCCTTTGCAGACTAGCCATGGCCTTGTGGAACACCGCCTTGACTTACCAAATCTTCAAGCTCATTTCCTGCCAGGAAAGCAAAATACACTGGCAGACAACCTAAGCAGAAATCTTATGGACCAGCATAAATGGAAACTGGATCCACAAATCTTCAACATGTTAACACAGAAATAGGGGAGCCCAGACATAGATCTGTTTGCCTCTCCCAAAATTATTAGTTGGACAAATTCTGCACAAGAACTTGTCATAAAGTATGGAAAGTGGATGCTCTATCCTTCAGCTGGAAAAACCTATCAGTCTGCCTTTCTCCCTCTGCCTCTACTCCAGTGTCTTACTAAGTCGGACAGGAAAAAACAAAAATGACCCTAATTGCTTCTGATTGGCCCTGTCAGAGCTGGTACCCACTTCTAAGGAATGTCTCTCCTTCCTCCATGGTACTTGCCTCAAATACCTAATCTGTTTTAGAACTATCAAATTCTGCACACTCTGCTCCAAACTCTGAATCTTGCAGCATGGCTAATCACCTAATTCAACACCTCAGTAAATCTGGATGTCCTTTTGGAGGCCAGAAGGCCTAGTACTAGAAAGTCTTATGCTGATAAATGGAAGAGATACAGTGCTTGGAACCAAGCACAAGAAATAAGACACAGCAAAGCCCAATATTCCTCAGATTTTACCATATTTGACTGATGCTTGACAAGGGCCTATCTTTTTCTTCAATAAAAATCCATGCCTCATGCCATCTTGGCTCATTACAGCACAGAGCCTCCCCTCTTTTCTCATCCTCTGCTTAAACAGTATCTTAGGGGGGCCAAAAATTTAAGGCCTCCCAGAAGAGCACCAACTCCTGCATGGGACCTCAGATGTTCTTCATTCCACATTGCTGCAGTCCTAACTATTGGGGTAGTCCGCTGTCCCAGTCGGCCCGAATACCAAAGTATATGGCTGACGTCGGTCAAGGCGCATTAGTCTGACGTCAGGACGTCAGGGTACTAATGCGCATGACCGACGTCATATCCTCAGTCTTTTTTGCCGCATGGTCCGATGCAGAAGCAGTTTTGCAAGTGCAGGTTGGCGTTCTGAAATTTTCTGAAGTCGGAGTTTCAGACCGAATCAAAGTTGGCCAAGTACCCCGTTGGGGAATATTTTGGTTTTTTCTTGCCTCAGTATTTAACCGGATGTCAAAAGTGAGTAACTGTATTTCTTGTGGGAAACAGATACCTCATAGGGATTACCATACCTTGTGTATACCTTGTTTAGGGCCTGAGCACGACGTTGTTGGATGAGCTCTTGTGCTAGATTTAACAAACGCACCATTAAGAGAAGGTTAGACTGTGCCAGGTTAGTTTTTGGGAAGCGTTGTAATTATAAAATGCCGTCGGATGCTTCGACGCGCTTCAAAAGCGCAAGGACAAAGCAGCAAAGCCTAGAGTGGAAGAACCGACAGTCCCGGACGTCGGTTCTTTAGAGGGCTCAGTGGAGCCGGAGGTTCTGCCAGGAATTTCTTTGGAGTCTCAGGGAGAGACTTTACTGTTACAGGATGTGTCCTCTCAGGAAGTAGGCCAGGCTGAAGGGGCTTCTCAGGTGGCTGTGCTTTCCTCTCTCCCTAAGGTGGTTAGAGCCTCCCCTTCTGTTTCCAAGGCTTCTTTGAGGGGCAGGCCAGGTTTAACTTCAGTGGGGGTTTCTCCTAGCTCTTCAGGATCTTTGCCTAAGAAACATATGCTTAAAATGGCAGAGGATTTGATTACTATGATTAGAGGTTCTATGCCCCCTCCTGATAAGAGGCCTAGGGTGGAACCTGAGTTTGAGTTTTGAGCAGTGTTCGGAGGCTTCTGAGTCTTCGGCTGAAGACTTGCAGGAGTATCCTCCATATTCTGATTCTGATGTGGATGATTCTACTCCTTCAGCATCTCCTCCTGAGGATTTTTCATTTTCAGAGACTCTGCATTCCATGAAGGAGCATTTTAAATGGGAAGGTCAAGATTTCTCTGATTCCAGGAAGAGGCTTAGGGAATTTTTGTTTTTACCCCAGCATAGGCCTTTAGCTATACCTCCTGTTCTGAATGTGGTGGAAGATGTTTTTGCAGAGGCTTCCCTGATCCCTGATTCTTTGCCTCCTGCCCCAGTTAAACCGGATAGGTACTATAGGGTGCCTGAAGCTCATAAGTATCTGTTTAAGAGTCCTAGGGCAGACCCGGAAACTGTCTCTCAGGGGCCTAAAGGTGTTAAGGCTTCTGTTAAAAATCCTGTTCCTCCTGATAGAGGCAAGGGCTTTGGATAGATGGGGAAAGAATGTGTATACTTCCACTTTAGCCATGAGGGCGTTGAATTGCCAGTTTCACATGTTAAAATATCAAAATTATCTCCTTTCACAATTGAAGTCTAAGGTGGATGCTCTGGCAGAAGGTATTGAGTGTAAAGAGTTGCAGGATTTAGTTCATGTGTCTGAACAGGTGGGTAAGCATTCCTTGCAATGTGGTTTTGATGCTGTGCAGGCCTCCTCGAGGGTGGCTGCCACTGGTTCTGTTCTTCGTAGGCACGCCTGGTTGAGGGATCAGAATTTAGCTGAGCATGTTAAGACAAGGATTTTGGATGCTCCTTTACAGTCTGATGTGGTGTTTGGTTCGCCTGTGGAAGCAGTTTTAAAGAAAATGGAGGACAAGGCTAAGTCTGTGCAAACTGTTAAAGATTTTTTGCAGGTGCAGCCTCCGAAGTTTAGTAGAAATTGGCCTGCTTAAGGGATGGACATATCCTGCTTATGATTCCCAGTCTAGGGGTAGGTCTAGACGTGGTAGGGGCAGAGCTCAAGGTTCTTTTAGGCCTAGAACAGGGAGTTCACCTGCTCAAACTTCTGGTGAAGGCAGGGGTCAGTCCTTTCGTAAACAGACCCAATGACCTACCTTTTCAGCTGCCAGTGCATTCTCGTCTGGCAGCACCTTTGGGAGGAAGGCTGGCTCTTTTCAAAGAAAATTGGGATTTAATTACCCAAGACAGATGGGTTTTGGATATCATTCACCACGGTTACAGGTTTTATTTCCATACCTTGCCTCCTTTCAAAGGCATGCCAGACATTCCTCTACAAAGGAAAGAGGCTCACAAGCAAATTTCTCTGTTACTCCAAATAGGGGCCATTCAGCCAGTTCCTGTGCCAGAAAGGGGCCTAGGATTTTATTCTCGCCTATTCCTAGTACCAAAGAAGGGGAACACGTGGAGACCAATTTTGGATTTGTCTATCCTCAACACTTATCTGGACATTCCCAAGTTCAAAATGTTGACGTTACAACAGCTTTTACCTCTGCTGGGCAAAGATCACTGGATGGTAACTTTAGATCTCAAGGAGGCTTACCTTCATGTGCCTATCAGACTAAGTTGCAGGAAGTATCTGCGTTTTCGAGCTGGAAATTCTCATTATCAGTTCTCTGCATTGCCCTTTGGCTTATCTACTGTAGAGTATTCACAAAGGTTCTGGCTCCAGTGATAGCTTACTTCAGGCTACAAGGAATTCAAATCTATCCTTACTTGGACGACTGCCTGATTCTGGCTCAAGAAAAGGAAGACCTTTTACAGCATTTGGAATATGTGATAGCAGTGCTAAGATGCCTAGGGTATTCTGTGAACGAAATAAAGTCCAGTCTAGTACCCTCACAAGACATGTGCTTTCTGGGTGTGAGACTGAATACAACAGCCCAGATGGCTTTTTTAACCCCGGACAAACAAAAGAATCTTTCCATTTACTTCCATCAACTAAGTCTTCAGTCCGGGCTGACTGCAAGGACAGTCCTTCAAGCCTTAGGGTTCATGGCATCTTGTATTCTGGTGCTTCCCAATGCCAAACTGCATATGAGGAAGCTACAATGGTATCTCAAAAATGTATGGACACAGCACTGCCAGGATTTGGACACTGTCATTCGAATAATACCTTGCATTCAACAGGAATTTTTGTGGTGGGCTCAGGAATGTCACCTAAACAAGGGACTCTGTGACCCGGCCAGAGGCGAGTCAGATTCTAACGACAGATGCCTCAGACATTGCTTGGGGAGCTCATCTGAATGGAAAGTGGATACAAGACAAGTGGCCTGCCAGACTACAGCATCTACATATCAACATGAAGGAGATGTTAGCAGTCCAGTTTGCATTAATGGCTTTCAAGGAGTTACTTCTTCCAGGGCAGGTGTTGATTCTAACAGACAGGGCAGGTGTTGATTCTAACAGACAGGGCAGGTGTTGATTCTAACAGACAGGGCAGGTGTTGATTCTAACAGACAGGGCAGGTGTTGATTCTAACAGACAGGGCAGGTGTTGATTCTAACAGACAGGGCAGGTGTTGATTCTAACAGACAGGGCAGGTGTTGATTCTAACAGACAGGGCAGGTGTTGATTCTAACAGACAGGGCAGGTGTTGATTCTAACAGACAGGGCAGGTGTTGATTCTAACAGACAGGGCAGGTGTTGATTCTAACAGACAGGGCAGGTGTTGATTCTAACAGACAGGGCAGGTGTTGATTCTAACAGACAGGGCAGGTGTTGATTCTAACAGACAGGGCAGGTGTTGATTCTAACAGACAGGGCAGGTGTTGATTCTAACAGACAGGGCAGGTGTTGATTCTAACAGACAGGGCAGGTGTTGATTCTAACAGACAGGGCAGGTGTTGATTCTAACAGACAGGGCAGGTGTTGATTCTAACAGACAGGGCAGGTGTTGATTCTAACAGACAGGGCAGGTGTTGATTCTAACAGACAGGGCAGGTGTTGATTCTAACAGACAGGGCAGGTGTTGATTCTAACAGACAGGGCAGGTGTTGATTCTAACAGACAGGGCAGGTGTTGATTCTAACAGACAGGGCAGGTGTTGATTCTAACAGACAGGGCAGGTGTTGATTCTAACAGACAGGGCAGGTGTTGATTCTAACAGACAGGGCAGGTGTTGATTCTAACAGACAGGGCAGGTGTTGATTCTAACAGACAGGGCAGGTGTTGATTCTAACAGACAGGGCAGGTGTTGATTCTAACAGACAGGGCAGGTGTTGATTCTAACAGACAGGGCAGGTGTTGATTCTAACAGACAACACAACTGTCATGTGGTACATCAACAAACAAGGGGGAACACATTCTTACCCGTTGTGCAGGCAAGCAATGATTTTATGGGAGACTGCGCTCAGCTTGCAACTAACTCTTCAGGCAAGGTTTCAAACAGATGGCGGATCTGCCACAAAACCAGTGGGCAGAGGCCCAGAAACAAGTCTGGTCCCTCATGGATATGGGGGCTATTCAACCACTACCAGAAAAGGAAAGGACAAGGTTTTTAGACTTTTCCTGGTACCCAGAAAAGACTATTCATGGTGTCCAATGTCAGACTTATTGATTCTGAACACGTTCTGGACATTCCAAAATTCAAAATGCTGACTTTACAACAGCTACTGCCTATGCTAGGCAGGAATGCTTGGTTAGTAACTAGACTTAAAAAGGCATACCTGCATATCCCAATAAGGGAATCCTGCAGAATTTACCTCTGCTTCAAAGCAGGTTTTTTGCATTACCAATTCTCTGCACTGCCCTTTGGCTTATCTGCTGCGCCCAGGGTCTTTAAGTGCCTGGCACCAGTAATTGCATTCTGCAGACAAAGAAGCTTTCAGATTTATCCTTATCTGGATGATTGTCTCATTCAAGCAGAGGACAAGGACACTCCCAACATCTATCATTTGTAAAAAGGCTTCTAACATGCCTAGGGTACACCGTAAACAAAAAATCACAACTGGTACCCTCTCAAATTACATTTCTGGGTGCAAGCTTGAGTACAACTGCCCAGATGGCTTACCTAATGCCAGACAAAGGCAGCTGACAACATACTTCAAACAAATGGCAACAAAAACCCAGTTATCTGTAAGACAAATTCTGCAGACTTTGGGGTTCATGGCTTCATACATTCTAATTCCATATGCGAGACTGCATATGAGGAAGCTTCAATGGTACCTAAAAAGTTTATGGAGTCAACATTGTCACAGCCTTTAAACCATTCCTCATTCCCTGCCTACAACAGGAGTTTCTTTGGTAGGCAGACATGCCACCAAAACAAGGGGCTGTCATTCACTCTACCCCCTGCCACCCAAACCCTAACTACAGACTCGTCAGACTATGCTTGGGGGCCCACCTGGCAGGGAGATGCATTCAGGGCAAATGAAGCCCAAACCAAATGCATCTGCATATCAACCAGAAAGATGCTAGCTGTTCAGAATCCTTGGACAGCCTTCAAGGACTTGCTTCATCCAGGACAGCTACTGATAGACTCACCACAGTTATGTGGTACGTAAACAAGCAGGGGGGGTACACATTCCTACCCCCTTTGCAGACTAGCCATGGCCTTGTGGAACACCGCCTTGACTTACCAAATCTTCAAGCTCAGTTCCTGCCAGGAAAGCAAAATACACTGGCAGACAACCTAAGCAGAAATCTTATGGACCAGCATAAATGGAAACTGGATCCATAAATCTTCAGCATGTTAACACAGAAATAGGGGAGCCCAGACATAGATCTGTTTGCCTCTCCCAAAATTATTAGTTGGACAAATTCTGCACAAGAACTTGTCATAAAAAGTATGGAAAGTGGATGCTCTCCTTCAGCTGGAAAAACCTATCCGTCTGCCTTTCTCCCTCTGTCTCTACTCCAATGTCTTACTAAGTCGGACAGGAAAAAACAAAAATGACCCTAATTGCTTCTGATTGGCCCTGTCAGAGCTGGTACCCACTTGTAAGGAATGTCTCACCTTCCTCCATGGTACTTGCCTCAAATACCTAATCTGTCTCAGAACTATCAAATTCTGCACACTCTGCTCCAAACTCTGAATCTTGCAGCATGGCTAATCACCTAATTATTCAACACCTCAGTAAATCTGGATGTCCTTTTGGAGGCCAGAAGGCCTAGTACTAGAAAGTCTTATGCTGATAAATGGAAGAGATACTGTGCTTGGAACCAAGCACAAGAAATAAGACAGCAAAGCCCAATATTCCTCAGATTTTACCATATTTGACTGATGCTTGACAAGGGCCTATCTTTTTCTTCAATAAAAATCCATGCCTCATGCCATCTTGGCTCATTACAGCACAGAGCCTCCCCTCTTTTCTCATCCTCTGCTTAAACAGTATCTTAGGGGGGCCAAAAATTTAAGGCCTCCCAGAAGAGCACCAACTCCTGCATGGGACCTCAGTTTTGTGCTGGAAAAACACACCCTGCCTACTTTTGAACCAGCAGCTACTGCGGATATAAAACTTGTCTTGTAAAACAGCTTTTTTTTGGGAATCACTTCAGCAAGAAGGGTTTCAGAACTACAGGCTCTCATGGCAGTGGAGCCTTTTATTATATTTTACCCTGACAGGGTGTCCCTCAGGACCAATCTTTTTATGCCTAAGGTGGTATCCAGTGTGGCTTTTAACCAGGAAATTCACCTGCCAACATTTTACCCAAATCCGCAGAACAAGGGGGAGCGGATTTTGTATTCATTGGATGTATACAGACAACTAAGATCCTACCTAAATAGGATTAAATCTCAGTGTTCAACTACTGGTAGCATTTGCTGCAAGATCAGAGAGGAAGGCTATATCAAAGCAGACTGTTTCTAAGTGGTTAAGCCACTGCATTTGTTTCTGCTATTTGCACCATGGTAAACCTGTGCCCAAGGGGATCGGATCACATTCCACCAGGGCTGCATATACTTCAGCAGCTTTTCTGAGGGGTCCCAACCAAAGACATTCTAGAAGCTGCCACTTGGAGCCCTGTTCATACCTTCACAAAGCATTAATTTACCTCTTCTCCAAATCCAGGGTAAGCTTTGCCACAGCAGTCCTGCAGGGCCTTATAGCAGCTCCTAATGCTGTTTAGTTCGATCCTCCCATCCATACATTTGGGTAGAATCCACAGCTAATGACTGCAACAGTGAAACACTAAACATAGTACAGTTGTGTACACTTGCCATAAATGTAGATGTTAGTGTATTCACAGTTGTGGTCCGGGTTACCCACCCGCCATCCCCTTTCTATACCTTTTCTTTCCTTCACTGTACTCGGAAGCCTTTGTGGTGTATTTGCTTTTAGTTAAAGTAAAGTTTGTTTCTAAAAGTGCATTTATGTATTTACTATTTATATATATTTTTCCTCCCCATTTGGGAGGCACCTGACATCTGGGGCAAGAAAAACTGAATAAAATGGTGTCTGCTGCATGTTTTATACCCCTGACAACCTGACGTCATGGAAGAGGAGACGGCAACCAACACAGGACCCAAGACTTGTTCAGGCCGACTGAGGGCAACCTGCCAGCAGATTACCCAAGTGTAATGCCTGCAACAGTGAATACACTAACATCTACATTTATGGTAAGTGTACACAACTGTACTTTCTCTAAGCATAAAGACAAGTCAAACTGTACCAGAAGAAAAGGGACAAGGTTTTTATTTTTCCTGGTACCCAGAAAAGACCATTCATGGCATCCTATCCTGCACCTTTCTACCTTGCACTTTGTTTTTGATTCCCAAATTCAAGATGCTAACTCTTAAACTACTTCCTATGCTAGGCAAAGATGCCTGGTTGGCAACACTGGATTTAAAGGAAGCCTACCTTCACATAATCGGGGAATAGAGCAGAAGATACCTACACTTCAAAGCAAGCTACATGCAATCAGTTCTCTGCACTGCCCTATGGCTTATCTACTGCCAGGGTATTCAAAGTGCCTAGCACTTGTCATTGCATTCAAATATACCCATACCTGGACGATTGTCTAATTCAGGCAGAAGCCAGGACATACTCTTGAATTATTTGGAATTTGTACAAAAGGTGCTAATTTGTCTGGGGTACACCATAAACGAAAAGTCACATTTGGTACCCTGTCAACAGATTATATTCCTGGGAGCAAGCTTGAACACAACTTCCCAGATGGCTTTCCTCATGCCAGAGAAACAAATTCAATTGGCCACGAAAACCCTGCTATCTGCAAGGCAAGTACTGCAAGCCTTGGGGTTCATGGTCTCCTTCATTCTACTAATTCCATATGCAAGACTGCATATGAGGAAACTACAGTGGTATCTAAAGCCTATGGTGTCAACATTATCGTGATCTAGAAGCAATGATTCCCATCATACCTTGCCTACACCTAGAGTTTCTTTGGGCAGAGGCTTACCACCAAAACAAGGGACTAGCATTCACTCTACCCCCTGCCACCCAAACCCTAACAGACACATCAGACTATGCATGGGGGGCTCACCTGGCAGTGAAGTGCATTCAGGGCAAATGAAACCAAAGTCAAATGCACCTGCATATCAATCAAAAAGAGATGTTGGCTGTACAGAATGCTCTGACAGCCCTCAAGGACCACATTCTTCCAGGACAATTAATGGTAAAGACTGACACCACTGTTATGTGGTACATAAACAAGCAGGGAGGTACCCATTCTTACCCCCTCTACAGACTAGCCATGGCATTGTGGAACATGGCCTTCAGCTACCAAGTGCATCTACAAGCTCAGTTCCTGCCAGGAAAACTAAATACACTGGCAGACGGACTAAGCAGAAACCTCATGGACCCACACGAGAGGAAACGAACCAAAGATTTTCAACATGTTGACAAATGGGGGAGCCCAGGTAGAGACCAGTTTGCCTCATGCCAGAACTACCAATTAGACCAATTTTGCACAAGGACTCCCCACAAACAAGTTTGGAAAGTGGATGCTCTGCCCTTCAGCTGGAATATGTTTATGCCTTTCCAGTATTCCTAAAGGTCATACAGGACAGACCAAGGATGATATTGATTGGACTCGTCTGGCCATGCCAACACTGGTACCCCTCTTGCGCAGTGTCACTGGCCCCATGGCACCTGCCTCTCTCCCCTGTTGTCTCAGCAGGAGAACCAGATTCTGCACCTTCAAACCTTGAGCCTAGTAGCCTGGCTAATCTCTCCCTTACCATCCCTCCAGTAAACCAGTGGATATCATTTTAGAGGCAAGGAGGCCTAGTACTAGAAAATCTTATGCTGAAAAATGGAAAAGATTCTGTGCCTGGAACCCTTTTCAAGGGATGAGCACAGCAGCCGCCCAACATAACTTAGATTTTACAATACTTAACTGAGATGCTTCGCAAGGGACTTTTTTCTCCAAAATTTACACCTCAGCCATTTTGTCTCATAACACAACATCCTCTGCTCTCATCCATTGCTCAGGCAGTTCCTCAGAGGGGCCACCCAAGAGACCCCCAACTCCAGCCTTGAACCTTAACTTTGTATTGGAGAAACTCACTCTTCCTCCTTTTGATCTAGCTGCAACTGCAGATTTAAAATTCCTTTCTGGAAAAACAGCCTTCCTTTCAGCAATCACTTGGTAACCTTTCCTAATCCACAGAACAAAGTGGTACAGATACTGCACTCAGATGTGCACAGACAGTTTAGATTTTACTTGGACAGGACTAAATCTCAAAGGAAATCTGGTGGCATTTGCTGCAGGGGCAGAGGGGAAGGCTATTTCAAAGCATCCAATTTCTAAATGGATAGGCCATTGCATTCATTTCTGCTATACAAGCACCATGGAAAACTATCCCACAGGGTATCAGACCCATTCAACCAGGGCTGCATCTGCCTCTACAGCCTCTCTCAGGTGTCCCTACCAGGAACGTCCTAGAAGCTGCTACCTGGAGTTCTGTACATACCTTCAAGCATTATCATTTGCCAATTTTCTCAATCCAGTGCTGGCTTTGCCACTGTAGTCTTGCAGGTCTTTATAGCTGGCCCTAAAGCTATCTAACTTCCTCCTATCCTTGGCTTTGGGAATCTACCCAAATGTGATGACCGACAGTGAAACACTAACATAGTACAGTTGTGTGTACACATACCATAAATGCAGATGTTTGAGTATTCAGTTTCAGTCCTGGTTACCCTCCCTCCAGCCCCCTCATTTCTTTGGCTATACCTCTACTTTCCTTTACTATGCTTAAAAGCTTTTTGGTGTTTACTTTTTTTTATTGGAGGTATATTTTTGTAGATATGTATTTATATTCTATTGCTTCCCCTAAGGGGGCACCTGACATCTGGGGCCAGAAAAACTGATGTAATGGCGTCTGCATGTTTTATACCCCTGATGACCTGATGTCACGGAAGAGATGGCAACCAACACAGGACCAAAGACTTTGTTAATCAGGCCGACTTGAGGGCTACTGCAAGCAGCTAACCCAAATGTGATGACTAGAACAGTGAATACACTAACATCTACATTTATGGTAAGTGTACACAATTATACTTTCTCCTGCCAGATTGGTTGATATGGGCATCCTGAGAAAGTGTAGCAACTACCTTGTGTGTACAATCTACCACCTAGGAAAACTATTTTGGAGATTCAGTTAAATTAGGAATGTAGTCTGTTTTGTCCCTCACAAGCCAGTATATCTGGCCCTGAGAAGGTTGTCTACAATCTATACACCGCAACCACCACCCACTCGTACACAACACACCCACTTGCAGAAGTTAATCAAAAACACCCAAAGGACAGAGGGCTTAACCATAAACCCAACATTAGTCAGACTCCATTGTGAGACGCACAGATATGCCTCTCACCAAGCTGGATAAGAGTCATGGTTAGTCCATGTTGGCGTGAATGACTTGAGATGTACCTCCTTGAACTATATGAAGAGATTGAGCTCACTGAATATGTCCCAGGCAGGTATGTCCCTAGCTTTAAACAGCATGGTCACCCAGAATGCCTCGATACAAACCTAAAGTGATGGACTTTAACAATTGGCTTAGTTTCTAGTGTCATTCCAGGGGGATCCAGTACCTGACAGCCTGGGAAGATGATTGACAGACCACAATGCTTCCCCCATAGTGCTAGTGTATATTAGACATGCACACCTCCAGGCTGGTAAACAGTATGATGCACAGGAGATGCTCTAGGTGCAGTTAACCATTGACAAGACCCTTGCTCAAATCGTAGGGCCCCCATATATCAAGATTCAATCCTTTACCCTCATTCTGGGCAACTACCCAAACAGATTGGAAGAACTACTCATGTCGGAACACAAATGCCCAGGATTCCTCTTTGAATGCATATGCCTTGGAACAGCTAGTCAGTACCCTCACAATAGGTGATATCTTGGAAATTTATATTAAGCAACACGAGTAACCACTGCAGCATCCCTACCGTATCCTCCCTGGTAAGATCCAACCATAAAGTGGTCACTTTAGAAGACAATCTCCCTTGCCCCCCCACAGCTAGGGTCAGACCTCTCCCAAAGCTGTTTACCACCTCCTGAGGGGTGGTATAAACTGCTTCACAGCCCCCTTTTCCTCTGTGGGAACTGGCACCAATATCCAAAACTACACCAAAGTCCTGTAAGCAGCTTTATAAAGATGCATGTAATCAGGAGTACCTGACAGGACTAAGTTATCCGCAAGGAAAAGAAACTGTCTACTGGACAGTTACAGTAAACTGTAACGAAAGGAAAAAATTGCTGTCTAGGACCAAGAAGGAACCGGTGCCCAATTGAAAGCAATCTCTCCTTAGCCTGAACAAGCAAATGCACTAGTGAAATCCTTCATAGCAAAATTGACCATCTGCTAGAGACAATCATAAGGCCTTCACATATGTCCAACCTCCAAAGGAAGCACCCATATTTGTTCAGATGCTGTAGCAAACTTGCTGGCAGATTTGGTGAAAACTTCCAGTACCTGTTCCCTTCCTCTTGTGTCTAGGGAACAGGTAATCGCTGCTCTCAAATAGACCCATTAGCCCAACTAGCCTGATCTGCAAGGCCATGGAACAGATTAACATGGACCTAGTTAACAAGGACATTGGCAACCTCCAGACACTATCCCACACAGTTGAGACAGTCACTTAAGCCGTCACTTAAGCCATAGATGAGGGGAAGACCCTGCAACACCGCCTACCTTGATCTGACTAAAGCCTTCGACACTGTTCCTCACTCTGGCATAATAAACTCTCTCAACTAGGCATCAGTCTGTCACCAGGTAGGTAGCAAACTGGCTCACTTATGGAATCCAAAATAGGGGAAGCCACCTCTAGCAGTAGACCTGTAACTAGCGGTGTACCCCAGGGTTCAGTCTTGGGGCCTCTGAGATTTACTTGAGGTGCAGGCAAAAACCAGTGGGCTATGGCTGACCAGGTTTGCAGGTGACTGCAAATTGGGAGCTGTCATCAGTTCCCCTAGTGATGTGGACATCCTCCAAGTGGGTCTCACCCAAAAAGACTGGTGCCAGAAACATGGCCTCAAGCTGAATTCCAAAAAATGAATCATCCCATTTGGGGAGTGAAGTCCCCACAAATTGACAACGTCCTAAGCATGCAATGAGTCATGAGGGATTTTGGGCACCTAGGTTGATAGCACTGACTTTTGACCCCCCCAGTTGCTTCCATTGGACAGATATTTCTACATGGCCCACATCTTAAGTAAGGGTATCTTGGGGACAAGATCACATCCCTGTATTCTTCCCTTATAAGGCCCATTGAGTGTACAACTCCCCTTTTGGCATGTACCTCAGAGGACATGAAGCAGCTGGAGACCAGACGTTCCTCACCAGAAGAATCCAGAGCCTCAAACATCTACCATATACAGGCTAAAATCCCTATCCCTGTACTATTTCATCCAGACTCTTCAGAGGTGGCCTCTGGCATACAAGGCGATTTTCTGACTGCTCCATAACTGCAAGTCGAGCTCCACTCAAGTAACCTACACGCACAGCCTCAACCTGGTCTGACATCAGTAGGACTTTTTGGTGGGACAGATGCTTGTTTCCATTTGTGGAAGACTCCCCCTCCACATCAAGAGTACCACTTTACCCTGTTTTAAGTGCAACCTGGATAACTGGATGGGAAACAAATACACCACTAGGATTACACCATGTCCCTGTTGGACAGGGACAGCTGGTGCTGACTTGTCTAAACCTGGGAAACTCTTGGCTAGGCTTATAAAGGCCTCTTGGCCAAAAGCCTAGTAACTTCCTATGATCCTATAAATGCTTTCTTGTTACTCCAACATCCTAAATATGCTATTGGTCACCAGAGTAGTGGTCTATCTGACTTCTATTAACATGCGTATTTCTTTTTAATCAGCCCTTCATGTTAACTATTTCAATCTTTACCTTTAAATCACTGCCACTAGTGTCTGATCCTTCATATTTCATTCTTTACATGAAGAAAACTCTGAGCAAGTGGAGTGCATAACCTCAAAACACTATGGAACCCCCCCCACCACAAAGCAAAAAAAAAAATCTGTCTGCTAATTTAGGAAGGGCACGTGTCAAATGGTTTTATCCTCTCTATCCTTGCTTCCATGTGACGTCTGCTTTTGGGATCCACATGGAGTAGTGCTATTATTGGAGGAGGTGGGCTGTCTTAAGCCGTATCCATTTAATCACTTCCCTTGGGGTGTAATTCAAAGTGCAAACCACCCCCAGATTTAAAGTACATCAAACTTGTTCTTTCCCCTGGGCTGCTAATTTTGTTTTGGGTGTTGTGTTTTTGACGCAGCATGTAGGCAGTCTGAACTGCTTGATTGCAGTTGGTTAGTTGTGCTAGTTAAGATGCAAAGACTAAAGCGTATGTAGTCTGGCCTGTTATGTTCTCTCGTACAAAATGCATGGTAGTCTGACAGTCTTTGCAAATGAGCAACTTTTGTCTTCAATTTTGAAGCAAAAGAATAAGGTGTCCTTTAGTGCAAGATTCTCTCCATTCCCCAAATGGTAATTTTTTCCTTTGTTGCAGAAACAATGGTCTCTGTACTAGATTCATTTGTTCATGGCTTTTTGAAGAGTGCATAATTGCAGTGTTTTGCCAAAGTAGTTAGAGCAGATGCACAAAAGTAATTTTCAGTTAGGTGTTACTATATTTAGTATTTCACTCCCTTTTTCAATCCTTTTGAATGTTGAGTATTGGCTAGGTAAGAGTGTTAAGGTTGAGCTGTGGTTGTAGAAGTGTAAGGCAGTTTGCTCATTTCTCCATGGTTGTGAATCTGGAGCCTGTAAATCAGGAGGTTGAGGTATAATTGCTTTTTCTTACAGTACAGTTCAGCGTAGTACTGTAACCTCTGAGTTATCTTAAGAGTATCTTGCCCTTTCTATTGGATTCTTAGTACTAGTGACTGTCCTGTTAATGTCTTGCTAGCATTATGTACTTTGATCACAAGGGACTGTTAATCTAATTTGACAGTCTGGTATGTTAAGTGGCCCTACAGAATTACCACTTTAGCAAAGGAAGAGGAGTCCTAAATTTATTTCAGTCCATGCATTTTTTGGACACTTAAACTAGCAAATTGGTTTTGCATAATTCAAACAATACTTTTTTTAATTGCTGCATAGTTTGCCTAAAGTGGTGAAGAGACGCATCAATGCCCTCAAGAACCTCCAGGTTAAATGCGCACAGATAGAAGCAAAATTCTATGAAGAAGTTCATGAATTGGAAAGGAAATATGCTGCCCAGTATCAACCGCTCTTTGACAAGGTAAAGTGTGATGCTCTTGAGTACTCTAACATGGTTTGGGCATTCCATGCTCTGGCTGTTCCTCTAATTTGTGCAGCTTTTGAGGCCTTTTGCTATTGTCTTGTGCAAACATGTATTTGTGTGGTAATTGTACCACCGTTGAAGCATTTGTTAGACATATACACACCCACCTAGTCCAATACAGACACCTTCCTCTAATCTGGTATTAGGAAACCTCTATTCCGTCCGTGATGGTTCTGACCAGCTTGTGAATGCTTGTTTAGATGAGCGTTTGTTGCTTTATTTCACCAGAAAGTTAAATGCACGGGTGTTAGCTTTTTAAGGAGAATGAACACCAAATGTTTCTTGCAGGGTAGTGCACAATTACCAGTAGGCTGTAACTTTTCCAGCAAGTAGGTGACTGGAGGTGCACATTTTCTCCACCCGCTCACTTGGGTGCAGTGGGAAGTAGTTTATGCTAATAGACCATTATTTTCATTGGTTCAATTGTTCAGAAATTTTGCCTTGTAAAAGCCGTTTTTATGAGCAGACGTCTTGTCCATCTGCTTCAGTTGATTGGTATCCGTTAAATTCCTGATGGTCAGCTATTGCTGCTGCAGTAGCCTTAGCTATGTGATCTAGATCTTGCCAAGGATTTAACAGCTGGCCAGCTTCTAAAGCTTCAGTACACATTCCAGGTGCCCAGACTGTCCAGCAGCTTGAGCTAACTAAGACCTGTTTGGGCTGGAAGCCCTTCTGAGCTTTACTGCTGCTGGAGTGGGCTTTTCTGAGGCTTTTGAGGATTTTTGTTTGTGCTTTTTGCTGGGCAGAGAAATCCACTTTGGGAGTTTCTATTTTATTTTTCCTTTCCTGAAAAAAGGAAAGTATTTTAAAGCAGCTAGGGATATTTTGTTTCAATGGGCCATTTTGAGACTAACTTTTAAATGGAGCTCTTTTTTCCTGTCGACAGTTTTGAGGCTAACATAGTATGCTGTTTCAAATTACCTTCGTGCACTGGTAATGTTTTACTGGCAGTTGCTGCTCCCCAGGAAAGAGGCACTATTTTCATCTTTCATGGGACGGACCTCTGATCTCCTGGTTGGTCCTTCCAGCCACAAAACTCATTTTTCAGCCACTTCTGCTTGTCTGCCTATGAAACCCCCCTTTGGCTTCTAATGTGGAAGTAAAGCCCTTATTGAAAGGCATCCTTCATATTAGACGACCAAGGAACCAGTTTCTCCTTGGAATTTAAACTGTGTTGGAAAAACTTTGCCTTCATTTGAACCACCAGTTTAATCTTCCCTTCAATGTTGCACTTGGCCAAAAGAAGCACCATCTTCCATCATTTCAGCCAGAATGGTTTCAGAACTTCAGGCCCTTATGGCTTCTTTCACTGTTTTTCACAAAGCTAGGGTTTCACTATGCACTAATCCTTTATGCCCAAGGTGGCGAATGAGTTCTTAGTTTTAATTTACACACCTTTCCTTCGCCACAATCTGCTAGTAAGAGAATCTTGCACACCTTGGATGTGCATAGACAACTCTGGTTTTATTTGGATAAAATCATATCTGTTAGTCTGACCATCTTTTTTCCTACCATTCCTGGGCTTTGAGTAGACCCGTTTCCAAGCAATCTCCTCCTGGATCTCGTAAGGCTGTTTCCTTTTGTGGTTCATGGGGAAAACCCATGCTTCTCCCTTTAAAGCTCATTCCACTAGAGTAGCCTCTTCGGGTGCTCCCCCCCCCCCCAAGGGTCTGGCTACTTCTCACAGAAGCAGCCAATTGGTCTTCTGTCCATACCTTCACAAAGCACAAGTTGGATGGTATATCTAGATCAGAGCTGGTTTTGCAAGGGCTGTTCAGAGTTTTGTAGAGTGCTACTGCCCCTCCTGCCACTCTTCTGCATGAGCTGTAGTATTCTCCCTTATGAATACTTCAACATATGAATAGGGGACATACTTGTGTAATTATCATCGTGTTACCCTGCTGCAGTCCTCACACTTGGGTTGTCTTGTCAGGCGGTCCCGCAGTCTGCCTGAATTCCAAAGTCTTAGTCCAGTGTCGGTTGCTGTTGCTTCTTCCCTGACGTCAGTGCGCCAGGGGTATATGATGCATCCGACACCATTTTCTTCCGTCTTTCTTGCCGCGTGGTGCCCGAAGCAGAAGCAGTTAGCAAGTGCTGGTCGGCCGACTCCTGAGATTTTCGAAGTTGAATTTCAAATCCGAAGTCTTCAATAAAGCTAAGTACCCCGTTGGGGAAACTTTTCTTGCCTCAGACTGATGTCAGAAAAAGTTAACAATTGTATTTCTTGTGGGAAGCAAATACCTCATAAGGATTTTCATTCTTATTGTATACTTTGCCTAGGCCCAGACCACGACGTCACTGTTGCTTTTGTGCTAGGTTCAAGAAGCGTACTATAAAAAGACGCTTTGATTTCGCACAACACTACTTCGGTAGAAAATTTAACTACACAATGCCATCTGAGCAACCGACTACCGGCGTGCACAAACGCAAGGATAAGGACAGGCAGCCTAGACCCAAGCCAGACTCGGAGGCCTCGGCTGGGCTGGTTTTCAGTGAGGCTCCTACGCAGCCCCTGGCTACCGCAAAATTGGAACCAGAGACTGCTTCGGATCCTTTGGCAGAGAGTGCTAGGCCGACGCAGCCATTTTCTTTAGACCCTACCGACATTGCAGAAAGATGTCTGTGCTGCAGAAACACCTTCGGTTTCTTAAGGTGTCTTCAGACTGACTATGCTCACTATAAAAACGTATCCTAAGCTTAAGACTCATTTTAAATCAAAAAAGACTGCACTTCAGTCTCCAGTTCAAGGCCCCATGCCAAAGAAACAGATGCTTAAAATGGCTGAAGATTTGATCTCTTTAATCAGGGGTTCCAAACCTCCCCCCGACAAAAGGCCTAGACAAGAGGAAGATTATGCCTCCTCTGATCAAGTGTCTATTTCCTCAGGCTCCTCTGAGGACCAAGATTACTCCTTCTCCCCTTATGAAGATTCTGATGCTGAGGATTCTATTCCCTCAGCTTCTCCTCCTGAAGACTACTCCTTTGGGGAAACTTTACACACTGAGGGAACATTTTCACTGGGAAGGTCAGGACTACTGACTCAAAGAAAAGGCTCAGATGTTCTTCGTTCCACATTGCTGCAGTCCTTACTATTGGGTAGTCCGCTGTCCAGTCGGCCCGAATACCAGAGTATATGGCTGACGTCGGTCAGGGCGCATTAGACTGACGTCAGTACGTCAGGGTACTAATGCGCATGACCGACGTCATATCCTCAGTCTTTTTTGCCGCATGGTCCGATGCAGAAGCAGTTTTGCGAGTGCAGGTTGGCGTTCTGAGATTTCCGAATCCGGAGTTTCAGACCGAATCAGAGTTGGCTAAGTACCCGTGGAACATTTTGGTTTTTTCTTGCCTCAGTATTTAACCGGATGTCAGAAAAAGTGAATAACTGTATTTCTTGTGGGAAACAGATACCTCATAGGGATTACCATACCTTGTGTATACCTTGTTTAGGGCCTGAGCACGACGTTGTTGGATGCCGCTCTTGTGCTAGGTTTAACAAACGCACTATTAAGAGGAGGTTAGACTGTGCCAGGTTAGTGTTTGGGAAGCGTTGTAATTATAAAATGCCGCCGGATGCTCCGACGCCTGCTTCGCCCAAGAAGCGCAAGGACAAAACAGTGAAGCCTAGGGTTGATGAACCGCAGTCCCGGACGGCGGTTCCTTAGAAGGCTCAGTGGAGCCAGAGGTTTTGGCAGGAGTTTCTATGGAGGCTCAGGCAGAAACTTTACTGTTACAGGATGTGCCTTCTCAGGAGGTAGGCCAGGCTGAGGGGCTTCTCAGGTAGCTGTTCTTCCCTCTCTTCCCAAGGTAGTTAGAGCCTCTCCTTCTGTTGCCAAAACTTCTTTAGAGGTAGGCCAAGTTCAGCTTCAGGGGGCTTCTCCTAGCATTTCGGGTTCTGTACCTAAGAAACATATGCTTAAAATGGCAGAAGATTTGATTACTATGATTAGAGGTTCTATGCCCCTCCTGATAAGAGGCCTAGGGTGGAACCGAGTTTGATAGTTTTGAACAGTGTTCAGAGGCTTCTGAGTCTTCTGGAAGATTTGCAGGAGTATCCTCCTTATTCTGATTCTGATGTGGATGATTCCACTCCTACAGCTTCTCCTCCTGAGGATTTCTCATTTTCAGAGACTCTGCATTCCATGAGGGAGCACTTTAAATGGGAAGGCCAGGATTACTCTGATTCCAGGAAAAGGCTTAGGGAATTCCTGTTTTTACCCCAGCATAGGCCCTTAGCTATACCTCCTGTGTTGAATGTGGTGGAAGATGTTTTTGCAGAGGCTTCCCTGAACCCTGATTCTTTGCCTCCTGCTCCTGTTAAACCTGATAGGTACTATAGGGTGCCCGAAGCTCATAAGTATTTGTTTAAGAGTCCTAGGGCGGACCCAGAAACTGTTTCTCAGGGGCCTAAAGGTGTTAAGGCCTCTGTGGTTAAAAATCCTGTTCCCACTGATAAAGAGGCAAGGGCTTTGGATAGGTGGGGAAAGAAAGTGTATACTTCTTCCACTCTAGCCATGAGAGCTTGAATTGTCAGTTTCACATGCTAAAATATCAGAATTATCTCCTTTCACAATTGAAATCTAAGGTGGATGCTTTGGCGGAAGGTATTGAGTGTAAAGAGTTGCTAGATTTGGTTCATGTGTCTGAACAAGTGGGTAAGCATTCTTTGCAATGTGGTTTTGATGCTGTACAGGCCTCCTCGAGGGTGGCTGCCACTAGTTCTGTTCTTCGCAGGCATGCCTGGTTGAGGGATCAGAATTTAGCTGAGCATGTTAAGACAAGGATTTTGGATGCTCCTTTACAGTCTGATGTGGTGTTTGGTTCGCCTGTGGAAGCAGTTTTAAAGAAAATGGAGGACAAAGCTAAGTCTATGCAAACTGTTAAAGATTTCTTGTAGGTGCAGCCACCTATGTTTAGTAGAAATTGGCCTGCTAAGGGGTGGACATATCCTGCTTATGATTCCCAGTCTAGGGGTAGGTCTAGACGTGGTAGGGGCAGAGCTCAAGGTTCTTTAGGCCTAGAACAGGAGTTCACCTGCTCAGACTTCTGGTGAGGGCAGGGGTCAGTCCTTTCGTAAACAGACCCAATGACCTGCCTTTTCAGCTGCCAGTAGATTCTCGTCTGGCAGCTCCTTTGGGAGGAAGACTGTCTCTTTTCAAAGAAAGTTGGGATTTAATTACTCAAGACAGATGGGTGTTGGATATCATTCACCACGGTTACAGGTTTTATTTCCATACATTGCCCCCTTTCAAAGGCATGCCAGACGTTCCTCCTCCACAAAGAAAAAAGGCTCACAAGCAAATTTCTCAGTTACTTCAGATGGGGCCATTCAGCCAGTCCCTGTATCAGAAAGGGGCCTAGGATTTTATTCTCGCCTGTTCCTAGTACCAAAGAAGGGGAACATGTGGAGACCAATTTTGGATTTATCTCTCCTCAACACTTATCTGGACATTCCCAAGTTCAAGATGTTGACGTTACAACAGCTTTTACCTCTGCTGGGCAAAGATCACTGGATGGTAACTTTAGATCTCAAGGAAGCTTACCTTCATGTGCCTATAAGGCTAAGTTGCAGGAAGTATCTGCGTTTCGAGCTGGAAATTCTCATTATCAGTTCTCTGCATTGCCCTTTGGCTTATCTACTGCGCCGAGAGTATTCACAAAGGTTCTGGCTCCAGTGATAGCTTACTTCAGGCTACAAGGAATTCAAATCTATCCTTACTTGGACGACTGCCTGATTCTGGCTCAAGAAAAGGAAGACCTTCTACAGCATCTGGAATATGTTATAGCAGTGCTAAGATGCCTAGGGTATTCTGTGAACGAAATAAAGTCCAGTCTAGTACCCTCTCAAGACATGTGCTTTCTGGGTGTGAGACTGAATACAGCAGCCCAGATGGCCTTTTTAACCCCGGACAAACAAAAGAGTCTATCACTTTACTTCCATCAACTATCTCATCAGTCCGTGCTGACTGCAAGGACAGTCCTTCAAGCATTAGGGTTCATGGCATCTTGTATTCTGGTGCTTCCCAATGCCAAACTGCATATGAGGAAGCTACAATGGTATCTCAAAATGTATGGACACAGCACTGCCAGGATTTGGACACTGTCATTCAAATAATACCTTGCCTTCAAAAGAATTTTTGTGGTGGGCTCAGGAATGTCACCTAAACAAGGGACTCTCTGTGACCCGCCAGAGGCGAGTCAGATTTTAACGACAGATGCCTCGGACATTGCTTGGGGAGCTCATCTAAATGGAAAGTGGATACAAGACAAGTGGCCTGCCAGACTACAGCATCTACATATCAACATGAAGGAGATGTTAGCAGTCCAGTTTGCATTAATGGCTTTCAAGGAGTTACTTCTTCCAGGGCAGGTGTTGATTCTAACAGACAACACAACTGTCATGTGGTACATCAACAACAAGGGGAACACATTCTTATTCTCTATGCAGGCAAGCGATGATTTTATGGGAGACTGCGCTAAGCTTGCAACTAACTCTTCAGGCAAGGTTTCTGCCAGGAGCACAGAACTCCTTAGCAGATGTGTTAAGCAGACAAATCATGGATCCCCACAGTGGAAACTGGATCTTCATGTATTTCAGAAATTGACAGTGTCATGGGGAACTCCAGACATATATCTGTTCGCTTCTCCACTAAACCACCAGCTGCCAAAGTTTTGCACAAAGGGGTTTCATCGCACAGCTTGGAAAGTGGATGCTCTGTCTTTCAGTTGGAAAAACCTTCATGTGTATGCCTTTCCACCTCTGCCTCTTCTTCCAAAGGTGCTATTAAAAGTCAGACAAGACAAGCCAAGGATGATTTTGATAGCTCCAGATTGGCCTCGCAACACTGGTACCCACTACTAAGGAGTCTGGTAAGGAAGCCTCCATGGCCTTTACCTTTGATTCCTCATCTGTTATCTCAGAAGGACGGTCATCTGCTCAATGTCAAGCTTCACTCTCTCCATCTAACAGCCTGGCATATTCTGTGTTGAAACACAGCAGGTCTCAACTTCCTCAACAAGTTTTAAATGTGATTATGGAAGCTAGAAGACCTAGTACTAGGAAAGTGTACGCAGAAAAATGGAAGAGATTTTATTTTGGAGTACAGCAAAGAATTTGGAGGTTTCTGAGCCTAATTTGAGTGTGGCTCTTCAATATCTTACTGAGTTATTGGACAAAGGTTTGTCCTTCTCTTCCATTAAGATTCATGCTGCAGCAATTTCAGCTCACTATGATTGTGACCCACCATTGTTTTCGCATCCTTTGTTCAAGCAGTTTCTTAGAGGGGCAAAGAATATAAGACCCCTAATGAGAGCTCCTACTCCTGCTTGGGATCTCAATTTTGTGTTGGAAAAACTTACTCTACAACCTTTTGAGCTCGGCTACTGCTGAATTGAAATACTTGTCATGGAAGACTGCTTTTCTGTTGGCTATTACTTCTGCAAGAAGGGTGTCTGAGTTGCAGGCCCTTATGGCAGTAGAGCCCTTTTGATTTTTCATAAGGATAGGTATCATTACGCACTAATCCTTCCTTTATGCCTAAAGTGGTTTCTAGTGTGGCTTTAAACCAAACTATTCATTTGCCTACTTTTTATGCAGACCCCCAAAATAAAGGGAAAAGATTTTGCACACTTTAGATGTACACAGGCAATTCCCTTATTTGAGCAGGACTAAGGATTTTAGGCAGTCTCAGCAGTTGTTTGTTTCTTTTGCTTTGAGTTCGCAGGGCAAGCCTGTGTCAAAACAAACTATTTCTAGGTGGATTGGGTTTTGCATTGCATTTTGTTATTCCCATCATGGCAAGGAGATTCCAGCTGGGATTAGGCCTCATTCCACTAGGGCTACTGCCACTTCAACAGCATTTCTAAGGGGGGTGGCAACTAAGGATATTTTGGAGGCAGCTACTTGGAGTTCAGTGCATACTTTCTCTAAGCATTATCACCTTCCTATCTACTCTAAGTCTAGGGCTGGTTTTGCCACTGCTGTTTTGCAGGGCATGTTGTCAGCTCCTACTTCTTTATGATTTGCCAGCCTCCCTTACCTCTGCTTTGGGATTCTACCCAATAGTAAGGACTGCAGCAATGTGGAACGAAGAACATAGTACAGTTTTGTACCTACCATAAATGTAGATGTTCGAGGATCCACATTGCTGCAGTCCAATTTACCCTCCCTCCTTCCCCTCTGTGTTTAGGGGTGGTTGTGTAGGTGAGGTTATCTGTTGATATTTTGTATATATTTTGTATATATTGTACATAATTTTGGTGCAGGTATTTTGGGCCTTGTCTTTTAGGGTCTTCTGACATCTGGGGCAAGAAAAGACTGAGGATATGACGCCGGTCATGCGATTAGTACCCTGACGCACTGACGCCAGTCTAATGCGCCCTGACCGACGTCAGCCATATACTCTGGTATTCGGGCCGACTGGACAGCGGACTACCCAATAGTAAGGACTGCAGCAATGTGGATCCTCGAACATCTACATTTATGGTAGGTACAAAACTGTACTTTTCTTTTATTCCCCCAGCACAGACCACTTGCCATCCCCCCCAGTTTTAGACAGTGGATGATGTTTACTTAGAATCTAGTTTAAATCCAGATTCTCTGCCTCCTGCTCCAGCCAAACCAGACAGATATTAGAGTGCCTGACTCCCACAAATTCCTTTATAAAAGCCCTGTTGCTGATCCAGAGACCATTTCCCAGGGTCCCAAAGGGGCTAAGGCTTCTATGGCAAAAAATCCTGTACCCTCTGAAAGGGACTCCAGAGCACTAGACAGGTGGGGGGAAAAAGGTTTACACCTCAGCCACTCTAGCTGTGAGAGCACTAAATTGTCAATTTCACATGCTAAAATACCAGCAAATCCTAATGTCTCAAATAAGACAAAATGAGCACATTTCCTCAACAGTCTGAATTGAAAGAAATGCAGGATCTGTTGCATGCAGCTGAACAGGTGGGCAAACATACTTTACAATGTGGATTTGATTCTTTGGAAGCTTCCTGTAGAGCAGCTGTTACTGGGTCTGTTATACATAGGCATGCTTGGTTAAAGGAACAAACTGATCATGTTAAAGCAAAGCTTCTAGATGCTCCCTTACAGCAGGATGTCCTATTTGGAGTTAAAGCAGAAGAAGTCTTAAAGAAAATGGAGGATAAGGCAAAATCTATGCAGACTGTCAAAGATTTTCTACAGGTTCAGCCCCCTCGCTTCAGCAGAAATTGGCCAACAAAAAATTGGTCCTTTCCAGCTACTGACAGACCACAGAGGGGTAAATACAGGCACCCAAGGGGCAGAGGACAAGCGCAAACCCACTACAAACCTCTACAATGGGGCACTAACACAGAAGGGAGGAGAAGACGGGCCCCAAACTACTAGAAGGCAAACTCAGTGACTTGACTCATATGGCCAAGCAAGACTCTCTTGGCAGCTCCCTTGGGAGGAAAATTAGCACTTTTTTCAGACAGCTGGCACATAGTCACAAAGGACAAATGGGTCCTAGACATAATTTCACAAGGATACAGATTCCATTTCCACACCTTGCCAAAGAAAAGAGGAATGCCAAACCTGCCACAATCCATGGGCAGAGGCACAAAACAAATTACAGCTCTCATGGACATGGGAGCCATTCAACTGGTACCTACACGGGAGCAAGGCCAAGGATTTTACTCAAGACTCTTTCTAGTCCCTAGAAAGGACAATGCCTGGAGACCAATTCTGGACCTTTCAATTCTAAACACCTTCTTACAAGTACCCAAATTCAAGATGCTAACACTACAGCAGCTTCTTCCCATGTTTAGCAAGAAAGCATGGCTAGTAACGTTGGACCTAAAGGAGGCATACCTGCATGTTCCTATCAGACAAAATTGCAGAAGATACTGCAGTTTCATTGCAGGTTCAACTCCTTACCAATTCTCTGCACTGCCCTTTGGCTTATCCACTGCACCTGGGGTTTTCACATAATGCTTGGCACCAGTAATTGCATACTGCAGACATGGGAATTCAAATATACCCATACCTGGACGACTGCCTCATCCAAGCAGAAAGCAAGGACATCCTCTTACAACATCTGGCTTTTGTAAAACATCCAAGTTGCCTAGGGTACACAGTAAACGAAAAATCAAAACTAGTACCCTCACAAAATGACATTCCTGGGTGCCAGCTTGAATAGAACAGCCCAGAAGGCTTATCTGATGCCAGACAAACTACAACTGACTCAATATTTCAAAACAATGGCAACAAAGACCCAACTCCCTGCAAGAAAAATTCTGCAGGCCTTGGGCTTCATGGCATCTTGCATACTAATACCATTTGCAAAGCTGCATGAGGAATTTAGTGGTACCTAAAAAGCATATGGTCTCAACACAGCCACAGCTTGGACATAATAATCTCTCTCATTCCCTGCCTTCAAGAGTTTCTATGGTGGTCACAGGCATGTCACCTCAACAAGGGTCAGCCTTTCACCTTGCCCCCAGCCAGGCAAACTATGACAACAGATGCATCGGACTATGCCTAGGGGGCACACATTGCAGGCAGATGACCTAAGCAGAAACATGGATCCCCACGAGTGGAAACTGGATAACTCAAAAATGGGGCCACCCAGACATAGCTTTGGGGGCTGGCAAACAGGTCTATCAGCTAACAAAATTTTGTACAAGGACACTTCACAATCAAGCTTGGAAAGTGGATGCACTCTCATTCAGTTGGAAAAACCTGACAGTATATGCCTTCCCTCCATTGCCCCTTCTCTCAAAGGTGCTTCTGAAAGTCAAAGGAGAGACCACGAATGATACTCATAGCCCCAGACTGGCCACGCCAGCACTGGTACCCACTATTAAGGAATATGGCCCAGGGCCCACCTTGGATTTTACCACAAATTGCTCATTTGCTCACACAGCAAGACAATCGGATTCTACACAGCCAGCTCAACCTTCAATTTGGCTGCATGGCAAATCACCTAAGCAACCAGCCAACTCTTCTTCCTTAAGCAGTTATGGATGTTATTCTGGAAGCTAGGAGGCCCAGCACCAGGAAGGCCTACTCGGACAAATGGAAAAGGTTTTGCGCCTGGAACCAAGCTAAAGGCCAAAATACCCTTCAGCCTCGCATGCCTCAGATTCTACAGTATTTAACTGAGATGTTGCACAAAGGACTGTTTCATCTATTAAAATCCACGCCTCAGCTATTTCAGCCCACTACAACAGATCCACCCTTATTTTCGCATCCACTTCTAAGGCAGTTCCTCAGAGGGGCAAAAAACAGGCCCCCAGGAGAGCACCTACACCAACCTGGGACCTCAGCTTTGTTCTGGCAAAACTTGCGCTACCTCCCTTTGAACCAGCTTTCTCTGCTGATCTAAAGTTTATATCATGGAAGACTGCCCTGCTGCTAGCAATAACTTCAGCCAGAAGAGTCTCAGAGCTTCAGGCACTAATGGCAGTGGAACCTTTCCTCATTTTTTCTCTCTGAACTAATCCTTCATGCCTAAGGTGGTGTCCAGTGTGGCTTTAAATCAAACCATCCACTTACCCACCTTTCCAAATCCACAGAACAAAGGAGACTCCTGCATTCCTTGGACATTCACGGGCAACTTCGTTACTACTTGGATAAAACTAAGGTTTTCAGAAAATCTGACCAGCTCTTTGTATCCTATGCTGCAGCTTCACAAGCGAAGGCAATATCAAAACAGACCATTTCCAAATGGATAGGACATTGCATTTGTTTTTGCTATACCCATTATGGAAAACCAGTTCCTGCTACCATAAGGCCCCACTCTACCAGGGCAACAGCTACATCTACAGCCTTCCTCAGGGGATGCCAACGAAGGATATTTTGGAAGCGTTCAGTCCACACCTTCATCAAACACTACCACTTACCACTTTACTCCAAGACTAGAGCTGGCTTCGCCACTGCAGTTCTGCAGGGCCTTCTAGCCTCCTCTAACCCTCTTTGACTCCTCCCATCCTTAGCTTTGGGATTCTACCCAAGTGTGATGACTGCAGCAGGGTAACATGATGAACATAGTACAGTTTTGTACCTACCATAAATGTACATGTTAGAGTGTACACCCTGCTGCAGTCCAGGTTACCCTCCCTCCATCCCCTCTGACCTAACTACTAAATCTTTTTTCTGATGTATTTGCTTATAGCTGGAGGGATGTTTGTGCTAAATTTTTTAGATTGGTACCAATTACTGACCACCTTTTAGGGGACACCTGACATCTGGGGCAAGAAAAACTGAAGAAAATGGAGTCGCATCATATATACCCCTGGTGCACTGACGTCAGGGAAGAAGCGACAGCAACCAACGCCGGACCAAGACTTTGGAATTCAGGCAGACTGCGGGACCGCCTGACTACAAGCTAACCCAAGTGTGATGACTGCAGCAGGGTGCACTCTCTAACATCTACATTTATGATGGGTACAAAACTGTACTTTCTCTCCTATATGTTGCAGTATTCTATTCCTCCCACCTTCCCTCAATGCTAGCTTATTTGGTTCCTTGATGTGTTTTTCTCAGGTTGGTGTTCTTCCTGGGGCATTTGAGTATGGTACATGCAGACATCTGTCATGTACCTGACATCACTTTGATCGTTGGATGGGATCCTATGTGCGATGTACATACCTTAAAGTAGATTTAGACTTTTGTATACTGGCCAGACATTCAGGGTAGCCTGACTCCCTCACGTTAATTCTGCAACATAGACATTTATGGTTATGGTAAGATTTTACGCAACTATTTCTCTGCTTTAGAGGATGTTACTGCCTGCAATTTTCCTGATAAGCGGTTTGCTGCTCCTAAAGGCAAATAAGGATGTATAAAGTTACTTACTCTTTTATACACTTACTCAAGCCTGATCCATTAGCTGTAACTTCCTGATCCCACTGCTGCTAAGCATTTGGTTAATTCAAATCCTACCCTTTCTGGTAAGGATGGGAAAATTTTAATAGGGATGGAAAGTGTATATTTCTGCAATTTTTGACTTCCTGAATTTTGAATTCGGGTTTGTAGACAATTTGTCAGGTTTGTATGTGCTGACAAAGTATGAGGAATGCATCTGCAGTTTATTCGGGGGGGGGGGGGGGGGGAGATCTGCTTCAACTTCTGTTGCACAGGTATTGCTCACAGGATGTGCATGACCTAGGGCTGTGGACACTGGTCCTGTTTTGTGGACTAAAACTAAGATCTTAAATTCTCCTTTGGGTAGCGAATGTGTCCAGCTCCTCTGTGCAGATGTGATCAAAAACTGAGAAGGGGTACGCTGATCCAGGGAACATCTAAAGATTTTTTTTGTGCCCCCCCCAAATTGTCAAAGGGATTTTTATCTCCTATTCAGAATAGTCTCTGCAAAACTCGGGTAAATTGACATTTAAGTAGCAGGAGGGTTCTAAAAGCTTTCCAACCTTCCAAAACCAAGACAATTATTCAAGATAACTTGTGACCCCCCCCCCCGGCTCCTTTTTCTTCCAGAATTTCTTTATCTCCATTCTCTTCAGCAACCAATTTGTTCCGGACAAATATGTTCTGAAAACCCTTCATTAAGGTTACATGTGGCAGTGGGAGGCAGTCTCGTTTCCAGGGGAGGGAGGGGGGGGGGTGTCTTCCTGATTATTTTCCACCTGTTCATCTCGTGCTGTCCCAAGAAGTGATTGAACCATGCCCTCCTTCACAGGTAGGGGAAAGGTTTTATTCAAGGATGTTGGTGCCAAAGAATGATGTAATTGCTTGGAGACCAGTTTTGGATCTTTTGCTACTACCAGTTTGTGATGGTGCCCAAATTCAAGATGTCACTTCACAACCTTTTACTGTGAATCCTGAGAGGAAAAGGCAACACTAGACTTAACACATCCGTATTCATCCAGACTTCAGATGTTATGGTTTTGTCTGGATCACATTCAGTTCTCTGCCTTTGGCCTATGTACTGCACTGTGCTCTGTCTAGCTCCACTTGTAGCTCATTGCAGGCTAAAGGGTATCCACATTTTTCTATAATTGGATGCATCTTTGCAGAGTCTTCAAAATGTTGGGAATCTGACTCTCTTGCAATATTGTATTCCTAGGATATCAAACTAGACACCTCAAAGTAACTTCTACAGGGAAAAAGTAGATTGTTGGAATACCTTATAGATGGAAAACCTTATAGATGTAATTACTCAGATTTCAGTCACTGAGGGAATACCTCAGGGTTTTGGGTCTTGATTTCCCTGGCAAAACTCCACATGAGAGAAAATGGTGTCTGAAATCTTTGGTTTCAGCATAAACTCCCTTTATTTCAAATCCCTGTGCCTGGATTTAAGATCTTTTGGCAGATATGACAGATGTTGCTAAATCCAGCTCTCCCCTTAACTCTTTGCTGCAAAGCAGTCACCAGAAGTGCTTCAGACTTTGCTTGGGGGGGGGGGGGCAGTTTCAGAAGGGATAACCATGCAGGGGGGTCTGGGGCACAAGGACCAGTAAAAGTACAGTGGTATCAGATGGTTTTCTGATACAGGCACTACTCTGAACCTTGTCCCTGGAACTTAGTGGTTAGACACAGCCACAGTCATGCAGTGCATTAACAAGCAAAAGGAAATTAACCCCCTTTACAGACTAGCTGTTAGCTTGGGATGCAGCTTTACAGCATAATCTAACCCTACAGGCATTCTACATTCTCCATAAAATTGTGGCAGATGAGCAGAGTATGACCAGTGTGTTCATTCACAAATGCAAACTAGATTGGCGGGTTGTTTGTGTAGACCTCTTTGCCGCCTCTCTGAATAAAATGGCAAGATTCTGTTCAAGTCTCCATGCAAGAAGGCCTGGAAGGATTCCTTTTTTTTCCTTGGACAGGAATGTTCTTGTATGCTTTTCTACTAATCAAGGGTATTGAGTTGGAAGGCATCCTCTGATTGTGGCGACTCCCTTCTAGCGCAAGCGACTGTGGAGGTTCTTCGTGTTTCACTGTTGCGGTCATCACCTGTGGGGGGTTATCCCTGCTGTGGTAGCCCTTGGCCAGCCTGAATACCTGTCAATGTTTGTGTGCCGGCTGCTGTTGCTTGAAGTCTGATGTCACGTTAGTACTATAAAGCAAGGCAGCAGATTCCATTACACAAGTCTTGCCATGGAGCCCTTAGCAGAAGCAGTTCACACTAGTGCCAGTCTCTACCAGAAGTCAAATTTCAGCAGAAAACTTCTAAAGCCATGTTACCCTGTTGGGGACCATTTTTTCTTGCTCTAACCGATGTCTGAAAGAACAGTTTCACCTGTGGAAAGCGGATCCCACACAAACTTTACTGCATCACTTGTTTAGGCCCAGACCAACACGTCCCTAATTGCTGGTTCTGTGACCTATTTTAATGCATGAAGGATTTGCTGTTGAGCTTTTTTGTAGAAAATTTTCATATTCAGTCTTTGAATTCCGGTATGGCATCTGTCAGCCAATCCGCAGATATTCTGAAAAAATGTAAAGATTGAGACAGGCTACACAAGGCTAAGCCTTCCAGCGACACTATTGCTAAGCAAGTAGTAATTTCTCTGGAATTCAGTGAGGCACTTTCGCAGCCCCTGATGCCCGACTTCCTGTGCAGGTCTGTGCTGAGACCCTTTAGGAGTCCAGTGTGCTGCAGAAATTCACTTCATCTTCTGAACCTTTGGCTGTCACTGCCCTTGTTGGGTCCAGAGCTGTGACTCAGGCAGCGGCTTCCGGGGGCTGTTTGAACTACAGATTCTAGACAGACCTCTGACTACCATTTCTCTCAGACCAACAGTTTCTCAGGCCTCTAAGCCAGGCTGTGTGTGTTTCAGCTTTTCCCAGTTAGGGGTCGCCACAGCGGAACTCCGGTCCGCTAATTGGTAGTCAATTTTTACGTGCAGTTACCAGCCCTGACGCACAACCTTCAACTAAGGTACGCCCATTCACATGTCTCCACGCAGAAGACGCTCTAGCTGAGAATCTAACCAGACAGTGTCTTGCTGTGCGGCAACAGATCTGCTTCTAGCAACCATCTTGCTACTGCTCCCCACCCTAAGCTCAAATACTTAAAATGGCGGAGGATCTCCTTTCCCTTATCCAAGGTACTCGGGCTCCCACTCCAAAAAGGAAAAGGCTTCCTTCTCCAGAAACTCAGACCAAGAGTTTGAGGAATCTGATTATTCTGCCTTTGAAGAGGAACAGCCCTTAACTAAGGATTCAGATGCAGAGGAATGCATCCCCTCTGCCTCCCCTCCAGAGGATCTCCTTCAGGGAAACACTTCACTCCCTCAGGGAACATTTTCAATGGGAATCTCAGGACTACCCACAGTCAAACTTCTTGAGCTTCTGGACCTGCCCCAGCACAGACCCCTGGCCATACCACCTATTTTAGAAGTGGTGGATGATTTCCTTGAATCCAGTTTAGCTCCTGATGCCCTGCCTCCTGCTACAGCTAAACCTGATGGGTTGTACAGAGTACACTATTCTCTAATACCTGTACAGGAACCTTGCTGCAGACCCTGAGGTCATTACACAGGGACCCAAAGGAGCCAAGGCTAGTTCTGCCAAAGACTCCAGAGCTCTGGACAGATGGGGTAAAGTATACACCTCCAACCTTGGCTACCGGAGCACTTAATTATCTGTCCCATATGTTAAAATATCAACACACTTTGGAACAGTTAAAACAGAAGATTGCTACCTCTCCTGACAACTCAAAAGCGCTGGCAGAATTGCTGCACTCTGCTTGTCAAGTGGCCAAGCACTCATTATAATGTGAACATGATGCCCTAGCTGCCTCTAGCAGGGCAGCAGTAACTGGATCTGTTAGAAGACATGTATGGCTGAAGGAACAACCTCTCCCTGATCATGTCAAGTCTGAACTTATTGATGCACCCCTAGATAAGGAACTCCTGTTTGGGGGGAAAAAGCAGAAGAGGTGATTAAAAAGATGGAAGACAAAGCAAAATCTATGCAAACAGAATTCTTTCAGGTTCAACCGATTCGGCAGGAACTTGCCCTCTAAGCACTGGGCCGTCCCTGCACCCAGTAGACTGAGCCAAAGTAAGCCTGGCAGGGACAGGACATCCAGACCCCTATCCCAGGGCCAGCAAAAGCAAATAGTGGACCACTTCTAAGGCAGGGAGTTTTAAGCCAAGCTTCTATGGTAAGCACTCACAATTACTCTCGCTGACCCCTCTGCCCTCTTAACTCTAAATCTAGGAGGAAGGCTCACCTTCAAGGGCAATTGGGTCTCTAACCAAGGACCAGTGGGTATTAAAAATCATTTCTCAGGGATGCAGATTCTCCTTCAGCGAACTCCCAATTCCAAGAGGGTACCAAGACCTCCCCCCAAATGGGTGGGCAGAGGCATTAAAGCAGGTAATACCAATATCCCAGGGGGCAGTAGAACCTGTCCCTCCAGATCAAGCAGAAAATAGTTTTTACTCAAGACTATTCCTTGATTCTTCGTGCTTCACTGTTGCAGTCCTCTCACTTGGGTTGTCCTGCCAGGGGTAGCCCTCTGTTGGCCTGAATACCAGAGGCTTAGTATTTCCGCACCAGTTGCTGCAGGACTGACATCAGGTTGTCAGTGGTATAAAAACAGGCAGTCGACACCATTACATCAGTCTTTCTTGCTGAGGAGGAGCCCGAAGCAGAAGCAGTTAGCATGAGTGCTGGTCGGCTGCTACCTGAGTTTTCGTTCTGAAATTGAAGCCAAGTACCCTGTTGGGTACTTTTTTTTTTTTTTTTTTTCTTGCTCTAACCGATGTCTGAAAAAACAATTGTCTTGCCTGTGGAAAGCAAATGCCTCAGATTTTCATTGGGCCCAGACCGCTACGTCCCTCGCTGTCTTGTGCTTTAACACCCGGACCATTCATCAGGCTCTTTGTCACTAAATTCTTTCACACACTCCATATTCTGAAATGGCTTCGGTAAGCCATCAGACTATCTATATTCTGAAACAGACAGTCGCACAAGTCCAAAACTGCCAACAATGCTTCCATTAAGCTAGTTGCCAGTCCACTGATACCTCAGTGAGGTGCTTTCACAGCCCCTGATGCCCACTTCACTGCATTCACAGGCCTCTACTGAGACCCATTTGGAGTCGGGTATGCCGCAAGATTCTTTATAGACTATGGAACCTGCAGATGTCTCTACCTTGGATGGGTCCACAGCTGCTGAGCAGGCACCAGCTTCTGAGGCTGTTACTCTCTTAACAGACTGACTTTTTAACCAAAACTACCGTGTTTCTTGTGCCCAGAGTGCACACACACTATGCCTAGAAAACCAAAGCGCATCCACCTGCTCCCATTCCACAAAAACAAATGCTTAGAATGGGTGAAAACCTTATGCTAATTGGGGGAAGTCAGCATTCCCCTGCTAAGAGGCAAAGTCCAGTCCCCTTCAGCTTCTACAGACCATGAGTCCGATGACTCTGAAATTTCTGATTATGAAGACATGCCGTTATCTGCTTGAGGATTCAGATGCAGAGGAATCTTTTTCCTCTGCCTCCCCTCCAGAGGATTTTTCTTTTGGTGAAACCTTGCATACCTTGAGAATTTCCACTAGGAATGCAAAGACTATTGGTAATGTTTTCAGACTGTGCAGAAAATAAAGAATTGCAGGAGCTTATGCACTCTGCAAGCCAAGTCAGCAAGCCTACTTTGCAGTGTGGCTTTGTCCTAGAAGCATCTTGCCAGGCAGCTGTCTGTCTCTGTTCTGAGAAGACATGCTTGGCTGAAGGAGCAGACCTTGCCAAATCAGTTACAATATTCTCCTTTGAGTAAGGACTGTTTGGCACCAAAGCAGAAGAGGTTCTTAAAGATGGAAGAAAAAGCAGTCTGTGCAAAAAAATTCTTACACGTGCAACCCCCTAGATTCAGTAAGCATTGCCCTTCCAAACATTGCTCCTTTCCAGCTCCCTCAAGGCCTTTTCAAACAAGACCCAGGGGAAACACACCACCCAGACTTCAGTCTCAGTATGCAGAGATCTAAGCAATGGAGTACCCCCACTCTTAAAGCAAGGGGTGGTAAGCCACCTCCTTTGGAAAAAGCTCACAATGACTTTACTCCACTCCCCAGCCCTGCCCAGTTGCTTGTGCCCTTAGGAGGAAAACTTGCCCTTCATGCAAAAAATTGGATGTCCCCATCACTCAAGACCAGTGGGTCCTCAACATTGTATCCCAGGGGTCCAAATTCTATTTTCATTCACTGCCAACCCCAGGTGGGTTTCCAGACATTCCTCCAAACCAGTTGGCAGTGGCTCAAAACAAAGTACTTTCCCTGCTCAGTATCAGCTATTCAGATGGTTCCAGTAGAACAGAGGGGTTAAGGATTCTACTCCATACTCTTCCTGGTACCCAGGAAAGAGGGCTCTTGACACCCAATCCTGGATCTTTCCATTCTCAACACCTTCCTGGTGGTACCAAAATTCAAAATGCTTACCCTGCAACAGCTTCCTATGCTAGCCAAGGATGCCTGGTTAGTCACCCTAGCTTATCTGCATATCCCCATAAGGGAATCCTGCAGAAAGTATCTACGTTTCAGGGCAGGGTCTATGCATTATCAGATGTTCTTCGTGTTTCACTGTTTCAGTCCTCCCATTTGGGTTATCTGCTTGCAGTAGCCTTCTGTTAGTCTGATTTAACAAAGTCTTGTCCTGCATCTGTTGCTGTCTTTTCCGTGACGTCAGGGGTATAAAACATGCAGCTGATGCAATTACACCAGTCTTTCTTGCTGTGTGGTGCCCAAAGCAGCGAAGTGCTGGTCGGCTGACTCCTGAAATTTTCGTTTTAGAGTTTCAAAACCGAAGTCTTCAACTAAAAGCCAAGTACCCTGTTGGGGAAACTTTCTTTCTTGCTCTAAACCGATGTCAGTAAAAGTAAATTGCTTTTGTGGGAAGCAAATAATTAGTACTGTATTCCTTGCCTAGGCCCTGACCACAACTTCGCTGTCTGTTTTGTGCCTTATTTAAACCGCAAACTATCCATTTTTTGGTATTTTTGCTTCTAAATATTTTGGTGCTCTGTTCAATTACCCAGATATGTCTTTGGTAAGCAATCAGACTACCGACATTCCAAAAAACGCAACCGCCTAGGTCCAAAGCTGCCTATGACTCTTCTAAGCCAGTCGCCAGATGTTCTTCGTCTTCCCTTGCTGCAGTCCTGACAATTGGGTATAGTCCGCGTCCCAGTCGGCCCGAATACCAGAGTATAAGGCTGACGTCGGTCATGGCGCCTTAGACTGACGTCAGAACGTCAGGGTACTAATGCGCATGACCGACGTCATTTCCCCAGTCTTTTTTGCCGCATGGTCCGATGCAGAAGCAATTTTGCGAGTGCAGGTTGGCGTTCTGAGATTTTCCGAAACCGGAGTTTCAGACCGATACAGAGTTGGCTAAGTAACCCCGTTGGGAACATTTTGGTTTTTCTTGCCTCAGTATTTAACCGGATGTCAGAAAAAGTGAATAACTGTATTTCTTGTGGGAAGCAGATACCGCATAGGGATTATCATACATTGTGTATACCTTGTTTAGGGCCTGAGCACGACGTTGTTGGTTGCCGCTCTTGTGCTAGATTTAACAAGCGCACTATTAAGAGGAGGCTTGATTGTGCTAGGTTAGTGTTTGGGAAGCGTTGCAATTATACTATGCCGCCGGATGCTCCGCCTGCTTCATCTAAGAAGCGCAAGGACAAAACAGTGAAGTCTAGGGGTGAGGAACCGGCAGTCCCGGACGTCGGTCCTTTAGAAGGCTCAGGGGAGCCAGAGGTTTTGCCAGGAGTCTCTATGGAGTCTCAGGCAGATACTTTACTGTTACAGGATGTGCCCTCTCAGGAGGTAGGCCAGGCTGAGGGGGCTTCTCAGGTAACTGTTCTTCCCTCTCTTCCCAAGGTAGTTAGGGCCTCTCCTTCTGTTGCCAAAGCTTCTTTTAGAGGAAGGCCAAGTTCAGCTTCTGTAGGGGCTTCTCCTAGCATTTCGGGCTCTGTGCCTAAGAAACATATGCTTAAAATGGCAGAAGATTTGATTACTCTGATTAGAGGTTCTATGCCCCACCTGATAAGAGGCCTAGGGTGGAACAGGAGTTTGATAGTTTTGAAC